>NC_134564.1:16965723-17265723 GCF_025594145.1 Primulina tabacum | reverse complement strand
GGTAATGGTGCAACTCAAATCTTTTAAACCGCAGAGGCACCACTGTTCGATCGCTCTACCAAGCAAGGACAATTATTACACCCAACAATCTCCCTCCAAATAATTGAACTCCTTGAAATCAATGGTAATTGAACCCGTGACCTTGGCTCTGATACCAATTGTAGGACCGAGCGCTTTCCGCTTTAGCAAAAGCTATAGCTGGTGGCAATGGTGCAACTCAAATCTTTTAAACCGCAGAGCAGCTCAAGCACCACGGTTCGATCGCTCTACCAAGCAAGGACAATTATTGCACCCAACAAAGGCCATAGGTTGGAGAATATCATACATAAACGGGGTCAGTACTTCGATGTGCATGCACAGTATTCTGATGGAGGCCGATCACAAAACATCAACTCAGCCCCAAAGGCGTATCATTCCTGCCAAGCAAGAAGTGGTCAAGAAGGAGGTGATTAAGCTTCTAGATGCAGGTAAATTTACCCGATTTTTATAGTAAATGGGTAAGTCCTGTACAAGTTGTTCCGAAGAAGGGTGGGATTACTGTTATGGGATGGCGTGTATGCATTGACTATAGAAAACTTAACATGCCACCCTTAAAGATCATTTTCTCATTCCCTTTATCGATCAAATATTAGAAAGGTTAGCTAGACATCCTTTTTATTGTTTCTTGGATGGCTATTCAGGTTATATGCAAATTCCCATTGCTCCCGAAGATCAAGAGAAAACTACGTTTACATGTCCTTATGGGACCTTTGCATATAAATGAATGTCATTCGGTCTTTGCAATGCACCAACTAGTTTCCAACACTGTATGATATCAATTTTCCATGACATGATTGAGGAGTTTATTGAGATATTCATGGATGATTTTTCAATTTTTGGCTCTTCATTTGATGCTTGCTCGATTAATTTGTCTAAGGTTTTAGAAAGATGTGAAGAGTCAAATTTAGTCTTGAACTGGGAGAAATGTCATTTTATGGTGAGAGAGGGAATTGTGTTGGGCCATAAAATTTCTGAACATGGGATTGAGGTAGATAAGGCCGAAATTGAAGTCAATGAAAAATCCCACCCAACCAATGTTAAAGGACATGCTGGATTATATAGACGTTTCATTAAGGACTTCTCTAGCAATGCCAAGCAACTGACTAATTTGCTGGTAAAAGATGTGCATTTCGATTTTTCTGTTGACTATTAGGCATTCGAGACTCTAAAGAAAAATTTGATCACTGCGCCACTGATCATATCACCTGACTGGGGATCACCTTTCGAGGTGATGTGCAATGCGAGTGACACAACTCTAGGAGCAGTCTTAGGACAAAAGAGAGACAAAAAGCATTCATGTCATCCACTATGCTAGCTTGACACTATTAGCTGCCCAACAGAATTATGCCACTACATAGAAAGACTTACTTGTTGTGGTGTTTGCCCTAGAAAAATTCAGATCATACTTGATAGGAAGCAAAGTGATTGTGCACACTGACCATTCGGCCCTGAAGTACTTAATGAATAAGAAGGATGCAAAGCGAAGGCTAATTCACTGGATTCTTTTGCTGCAGGAATTTGACATGGAAATTGTTGATAGGAAAGGGACAAAAAACCAAGTAGTAGACATCTTTCATGCTTGGAGAATCCAATTCAAAACAGTGGCAATATTTGCGACTAATTTCCTGATAAACAACTCTTTGGTCAAAAATTTAACATGGTAAGCTGATTTTGTAAATTATCTTTCAAGTAAGTTCCTACCTTCCCATTTTACTTATCAGCAAAAGAAGAAACTTTCGAACTTGAAATATGATTTATGGGAAGATCCTTACTTGTTTAGAATATGCGCAGATGGTATAATTCGTAGATGTGTTCCCATGGAAAAGGTAAGTAAAATTTTATTTCATTGTCATACGGGTCCAACAGGAGGCCATTTGGTGCCACTAGAACTGCATCAAAGGTCCTTCAATCTTGCTTCTATTGGCCACCTTATTTAAGGATGCTTATTAATATGTTACAAAATGTGATGAGTGTCAGCGTACTGGTAACATTTCTAGGCGACACGAGATGCCTCTTACTAATATTTTGGTTTGTTAGATTTTCGATCTGTGGGGAATAGATTTTATGGGTCCGTTTCCAGTTTCGTTTGGGAACAGATAAATTGTTGTAGCTGTCAATTATGTGTCAAAATGGGTGGTGGAAATGACTTGCAAAAATAATGACTCTAGGGTTGTCATTAAATTTCTCAAGAAAATTATATTTTCGCATTTTGGCACACCTAGAGTCATAATTAGTGATGAGGGTACTCACTTTTGTAACCGTCAGTTTGACGGTCTTTTGGCCAAGTATGGGGTCAGACACAAGGTGGCGACACCTTATCACCCTCAAAATAGTGGTCAAGTCGAGATATCAAATAGAGAAAGTAAACGCATTCTGGTGAAGACTGTCGGTACTTCAAGGAAAGAATGGTCTAATAAGCTCTATGATGCACTTTGGGCTTACCGCACTGCTTTTAAAACCCCTATTGAAGTGTCTCCATTTCGACTAGTGTATGGAAAGTCGTGTCATCTACCAGTTGAACTTGAACATAAGGCTTATTGGGCTACTAAATGTCTAAATTTTGATATCAAAGCCACAGGTGAAGAGCGGTTGCTGCAATTGAATGAAATGGATGAGTTTAGGCTAGACGCTTATGAAAAGCCAAGCACTACAAGGAGAAAACTAAACGATGGCATGATCAAAATATCGTGAATCGAGAAATCGAGGTGGGACAACGTGTATTATTTTAAAATTCTCGATTGAAGTTGATTCCAGGTAAGTTGCGTTCACGTTGGTCAGGACCTTATACCATTACTCAAATTTTCCCCTACGGGACTGTGGAAATCACCAGCGAAGCAACTGAGAAGTTTCAAGTAAATGGGCATAGACTTAAAATTTATTATGGTAGCACTGTGATGAATGAACAAACCACCATGTATTTGCAAGATCCTAATTGAAAAGGGAGGTACATTCGGGCTATAAACTATAAATTTAGCGCTTGCTAGGAGGCAACCCATCATTATTTTTTCAATTTTAGTATTTAATTTATTTAATTTTATATTTTTCTTTTTAATTTCCTTGGATTAATTTCTAGAGATTTACTGTGCGTGTAGGGAAAATATTGAAGTGCGTCAACAGGATTCGGGGAGATCTTTACACTGATGGACAAATGAAGCATAATAATCGATATCGTCGGGGAATTTTTTGCTATTCATGTTTTTATTTGTTTTATCTTCTCTTGGAATTACACAGAGGACAATGCAATTGCTAAAAGTGTGGGGGTGGGCTGTTTGTTTCACATCACAACACTTAATAACACTTTTAATTGAGATTTGATTACTCTTTTGAGGCACTACACTTGTGTTTACATGATAAATCGTTCAGTTTGCTAGATTTTTTTATCATTCTGAAAATTGTTTCATGCCTAGAATTGAATGAAATGAGTTGTAGTTGTGATAAAGAGATTAATACATGAACTAACCTTGTTTTTACACTTTGAGACATCATATATGCACAATGATCAGACTTACACGTTGATTGTGAATTGGTGAGAGAAGAACTCATTCAAAAAAGAAAAAAATTTGAAACAACCTAGAACTTGTCAGATTAGCCCCCGAAGAGAGCCCCCGAAGAGAAATACGAATGATTGTGACCTAGGGACGATTTAGGCAATCTTTGGACCGTTTGAGCCTTTCGAGCCTATGTAATGCATCATTTGTTAGAGTAGGTGCCCGTCGAGCCAAGTCTTGGCCGAGGGTTCATGTTTAAACTCTATGTATAAAAAATCTTTATTTTAATAATATTTGAAATTATTTCTTTGGCACATCTTTATCTGTATGCACATGCTAGATGCATAGATAAAGTTCTTTATTATACAAATAGTAGAAAGAATATGAGATGCTCGTATGATGAGTATCATGAAACTCATATTTCGAATACTATATATTCTAAACAGTTCCTAGTCGATTCAGCCACCATTAAGAAAGATAAAGGCCGCTTGAGTTTGAGACTAGTATCAGCGATGTGAGTACCATGTTTCATTTGTAGGGGACATTGTGATGTCCGAGCATGCAGATAGGTGATCCTTGTAGAGTGCACTGAACAACCCTCCATAAAGCACTTTCCAAGTGGTTCTCACTTATCGAGTGAAAATGTTCTAGTTTATGATTGTACACCATTAGTCCTTATGATTCGGGACAATTTGATACTCTATATGCTAGCATTGCACTTTGACTTGTTTACCTACTCATATGGGGTAATCAGGTGGCAAGGTTGGGTGTTTTGTCAAAAAACATATAGGAGTCAATGCATTGTAGTCGGGGATTCATCGCTTACCTTCGGGTATGGATATCCTATGTGATCTCATGTATATGTAATTTGAAATATCTGATCAGAGTGTTGGTGGTAATTAAGAAAAAGGTTTCTTAGATTACACCATCGATGAAACTACGACATGACACATAGTATCGATTCTTTGACAGCTCTCGATATACCAATAGATGTTGAATCGGTCGGGATATATTAGATGAAGGGACCGTACTGTACGCTAACCATAATAAAATGGTTCTTGCAGGCACTATCATTTGATGCCTAGGGAATCACGTAAGCGATGCTGCTAGGCCTTTAACATGATTGGTTAGGTACTATCAGACTTGAGTTCTGACGTTCATATTATCAAGGAGTTGATAGTTAAGAATGGAGCAACTGGGGTATGCTCATATAAAGACATGTTTAGTACTGAATCACATTGTGATGTGAACCCACTGCTAGTCGTATCAATGAACCATTGATTGCCACACAAGTACTAGCTTTCTAAATCCCGTTGAGAAGTAAAAAAAAAGTTCAATGTGTTGAACTGCTTATAAAAGAGTTTATAAGCGCAAAGAAAAATTAAAGTATGAATTCCATAAGAGGATTATGGGGAATTTAACTTTTAATTTGTAGAAGTATTCCTAAGTTAAAAATTGGCCAAATAAATAATGTATTTGAAAAAATTGGGATTTTCATAAACATTGTTATGGACTTAATTAAATTAAATTAATCAAGTGTTGAAAAAATTAAACACTAGCGGACCTAGTAGAGTCCAAATAATTAAATTAATTCAATTTCTGAATAAATTAAATAACATTGGGTCTTCTAGAGCTCAAATGTAAATCATAATTCAACTAGTGGGCTTGAATAAATTCATGTAAGATTTTATTTATCTCAAATGTTTTTGAGATATTAAAAACGAGTCCATGAGCTTTGTAAATGTTACAAACCCAAATTGCATACATGGGGAGGTGAAAGATTGGAAGCCAACTTTTGAGTTAAAGGCAAGCATGCCTTTGAAAAGTACTTTTTACATTTTCATGCATCAATAAAACTCTTCCTTCTCTCCTCTATACATGAAGTGGCCAAAATTCTTTCACAAATTTCTTCTTCAATTTTTATTTTTCATTTTGATGATGAAAGCTGTAGAACCCGTAACTTAGACTACGTATAAACCATGCATAATTCTAGTATTTAAATTAAAATGATTTTTGTTGCATGAGTATTTAAAGTGCCTTTCTTTAAAGTTAATTATTTCATTTCAGTAGTTTTAATTTTATTCTTTCAGTTATTTCAGTGAGGCCGGACTGGAGTTGAAGCTTTGAGATAGAATTTAAGATTTAGAAAACATTTCCGGAATTCATTTTAGCTATCAAGTAAGTTCATTTAAGTTAAAAAGGAAGTTTGAGGATTTAATTTAATTACTTGAGGTGAGTAGGAAAATAAGCTCATTTGAGTTACTTAATTAGTGGATTAATTCAATAAATTAATTAAGGGATAGATAAGGCTCTTAAGGTATTAATATTTAGTAACTAAAGAATTTCTCCCCTTCATTTTATTGTGTATTTTCGGCCCTTAATAGATTAAGCATTACCATGCCAACTCATCACCCTTTTGACCTATTCTTTTTGGTGATTAACATGCTAATCTTTCTTTTATTATTATTCCACCTTAATTAATTAATTATTGAGCATTATCCTAACCTAGTCCTAGCCTTGCATGTTCGGCCACTTGCATTCTAGAATCATCTAACATATTATTTGATAGCAACCATAATTCAAATTTCAAAACTAGTAGACTTGGTCTTGCTTGTTCCCCATTATATGGCAACCACTCCCTCACTCCCCTAACCAATATTATCCTCCCCTCCCCACCGAATTCAGAGTGTATGTGAGAAGAAAAAAATCGTGAGGTTCATAGCTTTTAAGAGGAGAGAAATCGAGCAAGCTAGGGAGAATAGAAAGCGCTCCACTCCTCCGCGCCGGATCGTCTCTTCTTTTCGTTTTTCATTCAAACGAAACCAGGCATGCATATATTCTTCCTTGACTCTTCAATCAAGTCATACTATCATTATTTTTATGTTTTATGATCATCATTTCATGTATGAACCGAAATACATCAAAGAATTTTCAGAAAACATCACATGCAGATTTCGGTTTTCTTGTGCAGTTCACGGCTTCCTCTTGTTTTGTGGTTTCAGGTGGATGGTTCGATTCCAGGCTCCCAAGGAAACATCTAGACATGTTTTAGGATGGATTAGGATCACTTCAGTCCATTGTTTCAGCCCCCATGCTTGCTGGAAATTCCAAAATGACAGCAACTCCATTTGTGTCCATTTGTGTTCGAAAATCTGATGTTGCGGTCATAAGGGAATAGATCAGATCTTGGCTACCCTAGGGGCCTATATCCATGATTAGATCACTTCCCTAGCATGTCTAAGACGTGACTAAGTCGCCCTTTTGGTGGCTTGGTCCATGGCTAATCGGTTTTTACATAAAACGCTAGAACAGCCCCTCCCCGACATTCGGCTTCTTCATTTTTACAGCATGTGTTGGTTTGAGTATGGTGGAATGGTGTGGATCTTGGTTGGCCTAAAGCCCTTAGCCACGGTTCACACCATGCCTCAAGATGTCTAGATCGTGCCATGGTCAATCAAATGGCCACTGGAACGAGACGAGACAACAAGTGAAGCACAACACCCCTCACGCACGCAAAGGTGCTCTCGGGTGAATCTTTTCGGTTGGTTGCTGGAATGGTGAGGATTGTGGCTGGCCTAGGGCCCCTAGCCATGGTTCAAATCATTCCTTGGGATGTTGGTAAGAGGTTTTGGTCGGTGGTTCAAGCCCCAATGGCCATTAGCCTCGTAAAACGACGCAAGCAAACCAAGCACGGTAGCTGTATTTTTGGGACAGCAACTTGCTGTGTCGGTTCAGTGGCTCGTTCGAGTTCTCGGTCGGTTTTGGACTGGACAGTGCCTCATTGAGTTAGGAAGGTCATGTTTTTGACCGTTTGTAATTCGGATCATTTTTGAGGTCGTACGAGAATTTACGGTGCGATGTGCCAAATTGACTCTCGAAAGAGCGTTTCATGTTTTGGCCTCCATTCACCTAGATTTAGGCCCTCACCATTTTAGGAGCATTATTTTACCATTTTAGGCGTATTTTAATCATGACTACATGACGGTTCAGTGTTGGTTCGGGTTGGTTCGGAGTCATGATTAAATACGAAGTCGGTAGGCGTAATTGTCACATTTTAGAATGTTATTGCATAGTTTGGTTCCATAAATCTATTGCATATTTTTCATGACATATTTAGGTTGCAGCGAGCCTGGGAGCGATCCAATCCAAGCAGTAAATTATTACAGGATATTTAATTGTGCCATTTAATTATATTACGTGCATAAATATATAAAATGTTCATTTTTGAGATTATGCGATATTGCTTGTGGCCATTTCACTATCATGGGATTATTGCTAAATCCGGTCGCCAGTTACCGGTTCGGTCGTCAGTTACCGGTCAGTTGAGTTTGTTTCACCCAGTATACTGTGACTACAGTCTGATCAGACGTTTACTATTTTATCCGGTCGCCAGTTACCTGTCATGGGAGCATTTTATTATCCGGTCGCCAGTTATCAGTCAGTTTCAGTGCAGGGGCCACTTGCGTATACCATAATCTCACCAGGAAAATTATTACAGGCTATTTCAGTACAGGGCTCCAAGGAGCAAACATTTTTACCATGATATTTTCAGTTCAGTTATGCAAGTATTATAATTAATCATGACACAACACTTTTACGATATGCCTCATGACACGACATTTTTATTCCATGAAATTTTACTATAGTATTTACTCGTTATTTACGATATATGCATGTTGAGTCTTTAGACTCACTAGACTTGATTATTGTAGGTTCTGATGATGCCGGGGCCGAGGGCGGGGACCAGTGAGCAGGCTCGAGTCTGCAGTAGTAGGACCCGAGGACCTCAGTTCAGCATTTATTTTTAATTGATGGCTCAAACGTTTTAATTATTGTTGGAAAAACTTTTTACTGTTATTTCAAAAATGTTAATTCTTTCGCTGCCACATTGAACATCAAACTTTATTTATAAGTTCATTTATGAAGGAGGCAATTTTAATTATTTAAAAAGAAAAATTTTAAATTTTCCGCAAATTTCCAAGTAAGGATTTTAGGCCCTTATAGATGGTATCAGAGCGGTGGTTCTGTATAGGGTTGTACTACTACTGACCACGAGAAGCTCACGAAGTCACGTCTTCGGTCTGTAAGTTTATATTTACGCATTTTCTTTAAAGCATGAATTATTTTCTTAACGGCATGATTTCATGAAGCATTTTATGTCCAGATTCATTTTATTTGTTCAGTATTTAAATTTAAATAAATTATGGGATTATGCATGTTAGTTACGTATGGGTTATGTATGGAACAGTATGCCCCCTAGACGCACACTTGAGCGCCCTACTGAGGATGAGCCTCGCCGAGAGGGCAGAGAGGAGCCGAGGCAGGAGAGAGACTTACCACCTCCACCTCCACCGGACATGAATGCCCAGATGTTAGCTGGGATGACTCAGTTCTTCGCACAGTTTGCGGGGAACAATGCTGTGGCGACCAGGCCGACAGGGCCCGAGGCTGTCTAAGAAAAATTCATGAAGATGCGTCCGAAAGAGTTTTCTGGGACGTCGGACCCCATGATTGCCGAGGGCTGGATCAAGTCCATTGAGGTTATCTTTGATTTCATGGAGCTTGGCGATGCGGATCGAGTTCGTTGTGCCTCTTATCTTTTCGGAGGAGACGCCCGCTTATGCTGGGAAGGAGCTTCAGTAGCCCTTGACTTGGCTACCCTGACTTGGGCATGTTTCACGGAGGTGTTCTACTCCAAATACTTTGCTGAGGAAGTGCGCACCAGGTTGACCACTGAGTTTATGAGCTTGAGGCAAGGAGATATGACTGTTACGGAGTTCATCCGTAAGTTCGAGAGAGATTGTCATTTTGTACCCCTGATCGCAAACGATGCTAGAGCCAAGATGATGCATTTTCTGGTGGGTCTACGGCCGATCTTGCGCCGTGATGTTAGGGTGTCTGACCCTACTTCTTATGAGGTCGCTGTCTCCAAAGCCCTAGCCGCAGAGCAGGATCAGCGTGATATCGAGAGAGATCGCTTGGGAAAACGACCAGCCCAGGTACCGCACCGCCCTCCTCCTCAGCAGCATCAGCAGCAGAACAAGAGGCCTTTTCACGGGCCGCCTAGAAACAGAGGCCAGCAGCAGCAGCGGGGACGCCCAGCCCCGAGGGTTCCTGAGCGCCCAGTCTGTCCTAAGTGTTCACATCGCCATCCTGGAGCATGTTGGTACGGCTCAAGAAAGTGTTATAGGTGTGGCAGTCCAGACCACTTATTTCTGTAGTGCCCTCAAAGGAACCTGCCTACCCAGGGCAGAGTGTTTGCTCTCCATGCGACGGAGACGAACCCCGATACTATGCTGATGACAGGTACCTTAAGCTTTGAGTCTGCATTTGGAACTTAATGTTTTGGGTTAATATTTTGAACATAGAATTGCGTTAGGATTGCATGCTCTACTTTGTAATATTTTGGAAATTTAAGTTAGAAGAACTTCAACCTTCGCATGTCTATAAGTTTAGTCTTTGTAACTATTGGGTTCAACTTAGAGTTCCGATCTTTCAGGGAGAATTTTTATATCCGGTTTCGCTACGAAGGCCTTGATAGATTCAGGGGCCACTCACTCATTCATTTCAGAGGTCTTTGCTAATTTCCTCAAAGTTAAGACCATTGGGCTAGATATAGCCTATTCCGTAGTACTGCCGTCTGGCGAGGAGATGGCAGCCACCAGTGTGATCCGAGACATAGATCTTGAGCTCCATGGCAACCTTGTTTATGCGGATCTGATCGTACTGCCGATGCCAGAGTTTGACATTATACTAGGGATGGATTGGCTACTGTGGAACAGAGTTTTGATTGACTTCCAGCAGAGATCTGTTCTAGTCCGACCGCCTGGAATGACGCAGTTCTTATTTGAGCCAGACAGGTACTTTCCTCTACCACGTATTATTCCATATGTTCAGGCTAGGAAGCTCATGCATAGAGGGTGTCGGGCGTTTCTAGCAACCTTTGTATCTGTCCCTGAGGCACTCAGTCAGTCAGCCTCAGATGTTCCGATTGTTAGAGACTTCTTAGACGTTTTTTCTGAGGACGTCTCTGGTATGCCACCTGAGAGAGAGGTGGAGTTTACCATAGAGCTTATGCCAGGTACGGCTCAGATCTCAAAAGCACCATACCGACTTGCACCGACAGAGATGGCAGAGCTTAAGAAGCAGATTCAGGAACTTCTTTACAAGGAGTTCATTCGCCCTAGTTTCTCACCTTGGGGCGCGCCAGTCTTGTTTGTTAAGAAGATAGATGGCACGATGAGGCTTTGTATTGACTATCGGGAGTTGAACAGGGTTACAGTGAAGAATAAATACCCACTTTCGAGGATTGAGGATCTGTTTGACCAGTTGCAGGGAGCTTCGATTTTCTCTAAGATAGATCTGCGTTCCGGTTATTACCAGTTGAAGGTGAGAGATGCTGATGTTTCAAAGACATCTTTCAGGACTCGTTATGGTCACTACGAGTTTCTTGTGATGCCGTTCGATTTGACGAATGCGCCAGCGATCTTCATGGATCTCATGAATCGCGTATTTCAGCCATACCTCGACCAGTTTGTGATAGTATTCATAGATGACATTCTCGTCTACTCCAAGAATCGGGAGGATCACAGCAGGCATCTGGCCACAGTGTTGCAGACATTGCAAAAGCACAAATTATTTGCCAAGTTCAGTAAATGCGAATTCTGGTTAGAGAAGGTGGCGTTCTTAGGCCACATTGTATCCAGCAGTGGTATTGAGGTAGACCCAGCGAAAGTTGCAGCAGTCAGAGATTGGGTTGTGCCGCAAAATGCATCAGAGATCCGCAGTTTTCTTGGCTTAGCAGGATATTATCGGAAGTTCATTAAAGAATTCTCTTCGATTGCAGTTCCATTCACAGCACTGACCAAGAAGAATGTGAAATTTGTTTGGAACGAGGAGTGTCAGAAGAGCTTCGATACTTTGAAGCAAGCTCTTATCTCAGCACCAGTTTTGGCCGTGCCGTCAGGGTCCGGTGAGTTTGTTCTGTATACCGATGCTTCGAAGCTCGGTCTTGGCGCAGTATTGATGCAGCATGGGAAGGTGATAGCTTATGCTTCTAGACAGTTGAAGACTCATGAGAAGAATTACCCTACCCATGATCTAGAGTTGGCCGCAGTAGTTTTTGCCTTGAAGATTTGGAGGCATTATCTATATGGAGAGAAGTGCCAGATCTTTACCGACCACAAGAGCCACAAGTATTTCTTTACGCAGAAGGAGCTGAACATGCGTCAGAGGCGTTGGTTGGAGCTTGTGAAGGATTATGACTGTGACATTAGCTACAACCCGGGTAAAGCTAATGTAGTTGCGGATGCATTGAGCAGAAAAGTCGCAGTGATGGCTCATTTGATAGTGTCGAGACCTCTTCAGATTGAGATACAGAGGTTTGATCTTGAGACTTATCCTCAAGGTAGAGTTCCCCGTCTATCTACCTTGACCATTCAGTCTTCTCTTCTGGACCGTATTCGCAGTGGTCAGTCATCAGATGAACCGTTAGCAAAGTGGAAGCAGAGGGATGAGGCCAAGGGCAGTGTCTTGTATTCAGTCAGTGATGGTATTGTGAGATACCGAGACAGGATATGGCTTCCTAGCAGTGATTCTATCCGAGCAGATATCTTATCAGAAGCCCATACGTCGCCGTACTCTATTCTTCCAGGATGTACGAAGATGTACAAGGATCTGCAGCTATTGTATTGGTGGCCAGGGATGAAGAAGGATATCAGGCGATTTGTGTCCGAGTGTCTGATTTGCCAATTAGTGAAAGCGGAGCATCAGAGACCAGCAGGTTTGCTCAAGCCTCTCCCTATTCCCGAGTGGAAGTGGGAGAATGTTACCATGGATTTTGTGACCGGATTGCCGAGGTCAGCCAGAGGATCGAATGCTATCTGGGTGATTGTAGATCGTCTTACCAAGTCAGCGCACTTCATGCCTATTAAGACGACTTTCACCATGGTTCAGTATGCAGAGCTGTATATCCGAGAGATAGTCCGACTCCATGGTATTCCAGTTTCTATCGTATCTGACAGAGATCCTAGATTCACTTCCTCATTTTGGAAGAGTTTGCATTCGACTATGGGTACGAAGTTGCTGTTTAGCACAGCTTTCCATCCGCAGACAGATGGGCAGTCAGACCGAGTCATTCAGATTTTAGAGGATCTTCTCTGTGCTTGCGTCATTGATTTCTCAGGGAGTTGGGAGTCGAACTTGCCATTGGTTGAGTTCACCTACAACAACAACTTCCAGTCTTCCATGGGTATGGCTCCGTATGAAGCACTATATGGCCGCAAGTGTAGATCTCCTATTCATTGGGATGAAGTAGGAGAGAGAGCAGAGTTGGGTCCAGATATTATTCAGCAGACTGTCGACGTAGTAGCCTGGATCCGTGATAGAATGAGGACTGCTCTGAGTCGACAGAAGAGTTATGCCGATCAGCGGAGGAGAGATTTAGAGTTTGCTGTCGGCGACCATGTCTTTGTGAAGGTGGCACCTATGAAGGGTGTCATGAGATTTGGCAAGAAAGGGAAGCTCGGTCCGAGATTCATTGGACCATTTGAGATCCTCGACAGAGTTGGGACGCTAGCTTATCGTGTGGCTCTTCCGCCGAATCTGGCCGGAGTACACAATGTCTTTCACGTCTCTATGCTAAGGAAGTACATGGCGAATCCTTCGCATGTCTTGAACTTCGAGCCGTTGCAGCTTACTCTGAACTTATCTTATGAGGAGAGGCCAGTGCAGATCCTAGACAGGCAGGAGAAGAAGCTTCGGAACAAGCTGGTTAAGCGAGTCAAAGTCAGATGGCTCAACCATTCAGAGGAGGAAGCTACATGGGAGTCTGAGTCGGAGATGAGAGATCGTTACCCCGAGTTATTATGTGAGTTTTAATTTCGAGGACGAAATTTCTTTTAAGGGGGGAAGGATTGTATAACCCGGTAACTTAGACTACGTATAAACCATGCATAATTCTAGTATTTAAATTAAAATGATTTTTGTTAGCATGAGTATTTAAAGTGCCTTTCTTTAAAGTTAATTATTTCATTTCAGTAGTTTTAATTTTATTCTTTCAATTATTTCAGTGAGGCCGGACTGGAGTTGAAGCTTTGAGATAGAATTTAAGATTTAGAAAACATTTCTGGAATTTATTTTAGCTATCAAGTAAGTTCATTTAAGTTAAAAAGGAAGTTTGAGGATTTAATTTAATTACTTGAGGTGAGTAGGAAAATAAGCTCATTTGAGTTACTTATTAAAGGGATAGATAAGGCTCTTAAGGTATTAATATTTAGTAACTAAACAATTTCTCCCCTTCATTTTATTGTGTATTTTCGGCCCTTAATAGATTAAGCATTACCATGCCAACTCATCACCCTTTTGACCCATTCTTTTTGGTGATTAATATGCTAATCTTTCTTTTATTATTATTCCACCTTAATTAATTAATTATTGAGCATTATCCTAACCTAGTCCTAGCCTTGCATGTTCGGCCACTTGCATTCTAGAATCATCCAACATATCATTTGATAGCAACCATAATTCAAATTTCAAAACTAGTGGACTTGGTCTTGCTTGTTCCTCATTATATGGCAACCACTCCCTCACTCCCCTAACCAATATTATCCTCCCCTCTCCACCGAATTCAGAGTGTATGTGAGAAGAAAAAAATCGTGAGGTTCATAGCTTTTAAGAGGAGAGAAATCGAGCAAGCTAGGGAGAATAGAAAGCGCTCCACTCCTCCGCGCCGGATCGTCTCTTCTTTTCGTTTTTCTTTCAAACGAAACCAGGCATGCATATATTCTTCCTTGACTCTTCAATCAAGTCATACTATCATTATTTTTATGTTTTATGATCATCATTTCATGTATGAACCGAAATACATCAAAGAATTTTCAGAAAACATCACATGCAGATTTCGGTTTTCTTGTGCAGTTCACGGCTTCCTCTTGTTTTGTGCTTTCAGGTGGAAGGTTCGATTCCAGGCTCCCAAGGCAACATCTAGACATGTTATAGGATGGATTAGGATCACTTTAGTCCATTGTTTCATCCCCCATGCTTGCTGGAAATTCGAAAATGACAGCAACTCAATTTGTGTCCATTTGTGTTCGAAAATCTGATGTTGCAGTCATAAGGGAATAAATCGGATCTTGGCTGCCCTAGGGGCCTATAGCCATGATTAGATCACTTCCCTAGCATGTCTAAGACGTGACTAAGTTGCCCTTTTGGTAGCTTGGTCCATGGCTAATCGGTTTTTACATAAAACGCTAGAACAGGCCCCTCCCCCACATTCGGCTTCTTCATTTTTACAGCATGTGTTGGTTCGAGTATGGTGGAATGGTGTGGATCTTGGTTGGCCTAAAGCCCTTAGCCACGGTTCACACCATGCCCCAAGATGTCTAGATCGTGCCATGGTCAATCAAATGGCCACTGGAACGAGACGAGACAACAAGCGAAGCACAACACCCCTCACGCGCGCAAAGGTGCTCTCGGGTGAATCATTTCGGTTGGTTGCTAGAATGGTGAGGATTGTGGCTGGACTAGGGCCCCTAGCCATGGTTCAAATCATTCCTTGGGATGTTGGTAAGAGGTTTTGGTCGGTGGTTCAAGCTCCAATGGCCATTAGCCTCGCAAAACGACGCAAGCAAACCAAGCACGGTTGCTGTATTTTTGGGACAGCAAATTGCTGTGTCGGTTCAGTGGCTCGTTCGAGTTCTTGGTCGGCTTTTAGCCTATGGCCTTGGACTGGACAGTGCCTCATTGAGTTAGGAAGGTCATGTTTTTGACCGTTTGTAATTCGGATCATTTTTGAGGTCGTACGAGAATTTACGGTGCGATGTGCCAAATTGACTCTCGAAAGAGCGTTTCATGTTTTGGCCTCCATTCACCTAGATTTCGGCCCTCACCATTTTAGGAGCATTATTTTATCATTTTAGGCGTATTTTAATCATGACTACATGACGGTTCAGTGTTGGTTCGGGTTGGTTCGGAGTCATGATTAAATACGAAGTCGGTAGGCGTAATTGTCACATTTTAGAATGTTATTGCATAGTTTGATTCCATAAATCTATTGCATATTTTTCATGACATATTTAGGTTGCAGCGAGCCTGGGAGCGATCCAATCCAAGCAGTAAATTATTACAGGATATTTAATTGTGCCATTTAATTATATTACGTGCATAAATATATAAAATGTTCATTTTTGAGATTATGCGATATTGCTTGTGGCCATTTCACTATCATGAGATTATTGCTAAATCCGGTCGCCAGTTACCGGTCAGTTGAGTTTGTTTCACCCAGTATACTATGGCTACAGTCTGATCAGACGTTTACTATTTTATCCGGTCGCCAGTTACCGGTCATGGGAGCATTTTATTATCCGGTCGCCAGTTACCGGTCATGGGAGCATTTTATTATCCGGTCGCCAGTTACCGGTCATTTTCAGTGCAGGGGCCACTTGCGTATACCATAATCTCACCAGGAAAATTATTACAGGCTATTTCAGTACAGGGCTCCAAGGAGCAAACATTTTTACCATGATATTTTCAGTTCAGTTATGCACGTATTATAATTAATAATGACACGACACTTTTACGATATGCCTCATGACACGACATTTTTATTCCATAAAATTTTACTATAGTATTTACTCGTTATTTACGATATATGCATGTTGAGTCTTTAGACTCACTAGACTTGATTGTTGTAGGTTCTGATGATGCCGGGGCCGAGGGCGGGGACCAGTGAGCAGGCTCGAGTCGGCAGTAGTAGGACCCGAGGACCTCAGTTCAGCATTTATTTTTAATTGATGGATCAAACGTTTTAATTATTGTTGGAAAAACTTTTTACTGTTATTTCAAAAATGTTAATTCTTCCGCTGCCACATTGAACATCAAACTTTATTTATAAGTTCATTTATGAAGGAGGCAATTTTAATTATTTAAAAAGAAAAATTTTAAATTTTCCGCAAATTTCCAAGTAAGGATTTTAGGCCCTTACAAAAGCACACATTTCTCAATGAAAAATACTTACTTTTTCTAGTGCAAAAGTAGAGTAGATCTTCCTAGTTGGTGGTGGGCTTGATTTTGAGCAAGTAGTGCTCAAAGGAGGCTTGTGGATTTGTCTACCATTCAAGAGCTAAGTTGTTTAACAACTTAGTTGGAGCCAACATCAATCCTTATGATTGATAGGTAAATCTCTAAACACTCTATGTTTGTGTTATTTTCGTATTTGCTACAAATTAAGTGAGGTGCTCGATTTTTGCTATTGAAAATATGATTTTTGAAATTTTTGTTGCGTATCCTGGCACCATAACCGATCCCCTTTCAATTGGTATCAGATCTTATGTCACTTTTTGTGTAGCAAATACATGATATTATATTGAGGAATATTTCTAACCGCATGACATAATTTGACACAACAAATCGAGGCCGTTTTTTGGGCTGATTTCGGGCAGCTAAAGCACACATTTCTCAATGAAAATACTTTAATTTTTCTAGTGCAAAAGTAGAGTGGATCTTCCTAGTTGGTAGTGGACTGGATTTTGAGCAAGAAGTGCTCAAGGGAGGCTTGTAGATTTTTCTACCATTCAAGAGCTAAGTTGTTTAGCAACTTAGTTGGAGCCAACATCAATTCTTATGATTGATAGGTAAATCTCTAAACACCCTATGTTTGTGTTATTTTCGTATTTGCTACACATTAAGTGAGGTGCTCGATTTTTGCTATTGAAAATATGATTTTCGAAATTTCTGTTGCGCATCCGGGCACCGTAATCGATCTCCTTTCAAGTGGTATCAGATCTTAGGTCACTTTTTGTGTAGCAAATACATGATATTATATTGAGGAATATTTCTAACAGCATGACATAATTTGACACAACAAATCGAGGCCGTTTTTGAGGCTGAAGTTGGACTTTAATTATTTATAGTAAATTGCGATTTACAAGAAATTCGGTTACAAAAAAATTAATTAGAAAGTAAACAAAAGAGTTTGTTTACTTTGTTTATTTAATTTATCATCATGGAAGTTAGTGATTGAATCAAAATATATAATATTGGATCAATTGATTATTATGATAATTAATTGATGGTGTATGATATGTGATATTATGCATGAAGGATGATCAAAAGCCCAAGCCCAATTTGCTAGGTGTATGTTAGGATATTTGTGTTGAATGATTGTAATAATTATCAATTTATAAGTGGACTTGGTTTATAGCGCGTTCCCACCCCATGAGATGTATCCCTATTTGCCATGGATATTTATTTGTAAATATTAGTATAGTGGAAAATTAAGATTGGAAGATGGTGGGCCTTAATGATTATGAAGATCGAAGACATGTAAATATTGGAAGCTTATGTAATTATGCATTTGCATCTCATGCATTCCCAAGGATTGGACATAGGCCCGTGTCTGGCTCACACGGACTATTAGTGATTGGGGTGATTGATCATCCTTGTTAGTTTACTTTTTATAATATATGCATGATATATTATAAATAATGAGTATGTGTGTTATTATTATTACAATAACTAAGTTGCATGAATCCGGCAAAAATACGATCAATTGTGGCGAGATTTTAAAGTAAATTAATGATGAGACCTTTCAAAATTAAAAACCCTCATTTTGAATAAGATTCCAAATTAATATCAAGCCCGAAAAAGGGAATTATAAAGGTTTTTATAACTTCCATGTCTTCCATCGACAATGGATGCATGATGAACGCTACCCGTGCTCAGTGCTCGGCTTACATTATTGAGGGAGCCCTGGACACCGAAAATCTGTGACATCTATTGACATGGTGATGTGAACTACGTGGAACTCTCATGATTTCGGCTCATATTATTGAGGGAACTCATTGCGACCGTCCATTAAAGTTCAACATCGATGGGTAAGGCTTGACACTTAAAGATGGACAACATCATATTATTGGGTCCTAATCAAACGTGAGACAAAAGTTTACGTAAACGGTTGCATGGAGATGAAATTGGAAACTACCTTTTAGGAATTATGATTGGCTGATATTATTCGAGATCATAGTTTTCTAATTGGACCTTACGTACCTACTGAGGAAATGAGTTTTCTGTTTTCACTAGAGGGTAATGAAAAATGTCAAAAACAGTGGGAGTAAAAATTTATGAAGTAAAAGTCCATACTTTACATCTTACTAAATATTTTAAAAATAGTCATTAACATTTATTTATTTTTACTTTTCAGTACAAATTTGACAATGTCTTCGATTCGCAACCCGTTATCTGCAATACTCGACAAACACATTTTAACAGGACCTAATTACCTCAATTGGCTAAGAAACCTAAAAATCGTCTTGAATTCGAAAAGGATAGCATATACACTGACTGAGTCGCCCCCTATTGAGGCTCCGGTTAGCTGCACTCCTGAGGAATTGCAGACTTACAAGGATTGGTGTGACCATGACTTCAAAGCCAAGTGTTATTTGCAGGCTTCTATCAATTATGAGCTGCAGAGGCGTTTTGAAGATGCAAAGAGTGCTGCTGAAATTCATTTGCATCTCAAGGAGCTCTTTGGTGAGCAAACACGGCCTCTTAGGCATGCTACCGTCGAGGAGCTAATCACTTTACGAATGCGAGATGGGGCATCGGTCCATAAGCATGGCCTAAAGATGATTGGGCTTGTGGACAAGCTCGTTGGCATGGATCTTGCGTTGCCATCGGAGTTGACCACTGACGTGTTGCTCTTGTCACTGCCTAGCTCATTTGATCCTTTTGTGGTGAATTTCAACATGAACAAGCTAGAGCCTACCCTTGAGGAGTTGGTGAATATGCTTGTTACGTTTGAAGTCCAATATCAAGAAAGATAAGTCAGTTCTTTATATGAGTTCTTTATCTGGTACGAAGACTGGTCCACATGGGAAGGAAAAGAAGCGTTCTTTCCAACGTCCCAAGTAGAACGTTCCCTTGAAGAGGCAAACCCTGAGTGCCACTGTGGCAGCCACACTAGTTAAGGCTGACATGACTGCTGATATCTGTCATCACTGCAAGAAGCCCGGACATTGGAGACGTAACTGAAAAGAATATCTTGTTCAAAGAGGTTCTGGAAATGGTATGTTCTACATTGAAGTAAACATTTCAATTAACTCTACTTCTTGGGTATTAGATATCGACTGGGGTTCACATCTCTGTAATGATTTCCAGGTGATGGGAAGAAGTAGGAGACTAAGGGAAGGTGAGACCTTCTTGAGGATGGGCAATGAAGCAAGAGTTGCAGCCAAAGTGATTGGAGATGTTTACTTACTTTTGAACAATGATTTTAAGTTAATTTTAAGAGATATTTTATTTGTACTTGATTTGGTGAAAAACATTGTTTCCATGACTATGCTTCACAAAGATTGATATTCTTGTTTATTTAGCAAAGGTGTTTGCAACATTTACAAGAATGAATGTTTGATTGGTACGGGTGAACTTGAAAACGATGTCTTCAACTTAAACTTGAAAGATATTCCACTAAACAATGTACAAGCAATAACAACAACAAACAAGCGAAAACAAGATACTTTAAATTCGGCACAATTATGGCATGCTCGATTAAGACGTATTTCCCTAAGAAGGATGAACAAGCTAGTGAGAGTAGGCATGTTTGATATGTATTATATTAATTCTCTCACGACTTGTAAATCATGTCTAAAAAGAAAGATGACCGAAATTCCATTTAAGGGCCATGTGGAGCGAGCCAAAGAATTATTGGATTTGATTCATACCGATGTGTGCAGTCCACTTAGCATCATCACTAAGCATGGACATGCCTACTTCATCACCTTTACTGATGATTTTTCGAGGTATGGGTATGTGTACTTGATAAAATACAAATATGAAGCCTTTGAAAGGTTCAAAGAATTCAGAAGTGAAGTAGAGAAACAATTGGGACGAAGGATCAAGTCACTTCTATCGGATCGAGGTGGTGAGTACTTGAGTGCTGAGTTCCAAGAGTACCTTAGGAGAATGAGATTATCTCGCAATGGACTCAGCCTGCTACACCGCAATTAAATGGTGTTTCATAGCGTCAGTAACCGGACTTTGATGGACATGGTTTGGTCTATGATGAGGTTCACGGAGTTGCCGCCATCCTTTTGGGGATATGCACTTGAGACAACGGCACTATTGTTGAACAATGTCCATTCAAAAGCAGTTGAAAAGACACCTTATGAGATATGGATGTGTAAGCCTCTTAAATATTCTTATCTTAGAATATAGGGATGCCCTGCTTATGTGAAGCAGATAGTGGGAGATAAATTGGATAGTCGATCCATTTTATGTTACTTTCTGGGATATCCAAGGAATTCAGTTGGATATTATTTCTATCATCCCCAAGAAACAAAGGTGTTTGTTTCTAGGTATGCAACCTTTCTGGAAAAGAAATTCTATTGAATAGAAAAGGGGAGATGATAGAACTCGAAGAGGTTCGAGAGACACCCACAATTATAGAACCCACATCCGAAGAGCCAAGAGAGGAGATACAAGCTCCTAGAAGATCTGAGAGAGTCTCGAGACCACCTCTGAGGTATGATCTGCTTCTTGAAGAGTGCCATGATGAGCCTAACCATGGATGTGATCCAATGACCTTCAAGGAAGCGTTATCTGATGTCGATTCATCCAAGTGGCTTGAAGCAATGGAATCTGAGATGAATTCCATGCATTCGAACCAAGTGTGGAATTTTGTGGATCCATCTGAGGGAATTGTTCCCATACGGTGTAAATGGATTTACAAGAAAAAACATGGGGCGGATGGGAATGTATTGACCTTTAAAGCACGATTGATAGCAAAAGGCTATACTCAAAGACAAGGAGTTGACTTTGAGGAAATTTTTTCTCCGGTTGCAATTTTCAAGTCTATAAGGATATTGCTAGACATAGCTGCATGGTATGACTATGAGATATGGCAGATGGATCTAAAGACAGCCTTTCTTAATGGGGATATTAAGGAAGAGATTTACATGTCTCAACCTGAAGGGTTTACATCTATCGGAAGTGAGCATATGATATGCAAACTTCAGAGATCTATTTATTGTTTAAAGCAGACATCTAGGAGTTGGAATGTAGAGCCCAAAATCAGTACACCTAAAACCCATGCATTTATTTAATTGTCAAATTTTTTTAATCAAGTTTAAAATGATTTTTTTAGATGCATGATTTATGAAATTACATTATTTTAAATTATTTATGTTTATGTGATGCACATTAAAATGTTTCTCGAGTTTCTTGCTTCAGGCGATTATTCGATGTAGGATCGAGGAAAAAAGACCGGCGACGATTTTGGCAATTTTAAAAATGTGGTATTTTATTTTAAATTAGGATTGGGGTATTTTAAATGATTTATTAAGTTTTTTGCATTTTTAAAGCCTAATTTATTTATTTAGTGATTTTAAGATTTTTGAAACCTTTAAAGTTTAGCAATTGTGTATTTTATTTTGTTAATTAGAGAATTTTATAAAATTAGTGTGTATTTTATTTTAATTAAGGATTTTTGTTAAAGTTAGTGTGGATTAACTTTTAACTAATATGATTAACCCTTAAATTAAACAACTTTTCTACTCCTTATACACACACACGTTTTCTTCACACACTTGCACACACTTATTCATTTCGTTTTTTAAGAAAAACCTAGGGTTCTTGTTATTCTCTCCAGGCCGTCACCATCTCCTTCAAATTTTTCCAACAACTTTACGTGATTTTGTTGCAAGAAATTGTGCCACATTCGTCCCGGATCAACCCTCGCACCGTTTCCGCTTTGGTATCGCCGTATCGTGAGTTTTAAATATCAAAAGACATGTATATTATGTTATTCCTGTGTCGATCTTGTCATATTATGTGTTGTGATGTTTATTATGCGTAAAAAAATCCATGTATGAGGTACAAAGTTTGAGCAGAAATTTGTTGGATCGATTTTTGAAAAGCTTTTGGATCTAAACTTCGAAATTTGCTGTAATTTTAATTACTGCGACTTTTTTGGTCAATTTTCTGGAAAATCCTTCAACATGTAAAACGTAGACCTTTTCGATACCTTCGATTTGACAGTAAATTCGAAATATTTGGATAATAAATGAGTGATTTATGATTGTTTTCGTGGGGCTGCTCAAACTGCGTTTTTCTGAAAAATGCGTTCTTGATGTGTTCTTGAAGTTTTATTGTTGCAGGCTTTGTTGGGGATCAACGGGTGTTTGCTGCTATGTTTAAGTATGTTGAGTATGATGTTGGGATGTTTTTGGTGTGTCGGATCACATCGATAGGCACTTGTATGCATTATAAGTCGTAGGATGCGTTTCGGGTGTCAAATGTCGTGTTCAAGGATTGGGTTGCGTTGTTTGTGATGCGTAGATGTTTTGGGGTGTTTTTTTGAGTTGAATCAGTGCCTTAGCATCCTAGGAATGGGTCTTGAGGTAGTATTAAGTCACAAGTGTAGAGAATTCCGTTTGTTCACGATTACAGCACCTACACGGACCCGAAACCGGACCCGTACACGGGGTCCGTGCCCTTTTTCCTTCAAAATGCAAATTTCCAGCATGTACCCGGACCCCTACCCGGATCTTTATACATGGTCCGTGTACCCCTTTTAAAAAAAAAATTTAGGATTGTTTTGGGGTTTGATGTCATGATTTAGTACGATGATTAAACGAGATCAAGTTCCGAGAGATTAAGAACGTTTTGTCATTTTTGGGTGTGAGCATGACTATACATCTAAGTTAGGCAAGATAAGTATTCGAACTCATGTTAGTATGTACAGCAGTGGCCCCAAGCGAGATCCAACGAATGCCTCAATGCCAAGTAAGTATGTTCGACGTGCAAAAGAAAATATTTTTATGTTTTTGAGGTATGCTAAATGTCTTGTGACCAAATTATGAACGGGCCTGAAAGTCGGTGAACGTGGCCGATGACCTCTCCACCGTAAAGTATGACCGGGTTTTGATCAGGATTGGAAAGCGGTAAAGTATGACCAGGGACCAATCCACCCGGTAAAGTATGACCGGGGATCTTATGTATGTGGTAGTGGACATCCCTGCCAGTCCAGTACTGTGGTTTAGTCTGATTAGGCGCATTATGTATGGGTCACTTGCTTTGTAACATATCTCTACGCAAAATGATGTTATGTATGTTCAAGTATGTCTGATGCAAGCATGTTTAAGAAAAGTTCTATGCTAATGGCACGTATATGTTATGTATGTATGTTCAAGCTTTTGTATGTGTGTTCATATTTTAAGTATGTATGCTCTATTTTAAAGATGCATGTGGTTTTATTACGTATTACTTGTTATCTCCAGTTTATACATGTTGAGTCCTTAGACTCACTAGACTTGATCGATACAGGTGAGGAAGATGCTGAGGAGACGAGGGGTGGGGACCAATGAGCTGACTTGGACTGCGCAGGAGGCTAAACCCGAGGACCGCCCATGTTTTAAGATTTTAAGCATGAAAATTTCCATACTCTGATTTCACGTTTTGGTTTACGATGTTTAAACCAGTATTTTTTTTTAGCAAACCATATTTGTGATCTCTTTTATTGCAAATATTTTTGGATGAACAGTTTATTTATGATCACAATTTGAAAGTTTATTTGTATTTAAGAAAATTTTTAATTTTTTCGCAAATTTTAAAATAGTTAAAAGTACGATACATTACATGGAACCTCAGATTCGATAGTATAATCAAAGAGTTTGGTTTTTCTAAGAATCCTGAGGAACCCTGTGTGTATAAGAAGGTCAGTGGGAGTGCTGTGACATTCCTGGTGCTTTATGTTGATGACATTCTACTCATTGATAATGATGTAGGGATGTTTCAATCAACTAAAATATGGTTAGCAAGAAAGTTCTCGATGTAGGACTTGGGTAAAGAATCTTTTGCATTGGGATACAGATCTATAGAGATAGATCAAGAAGATTGCTTGGTCTCACCCAGTCAACATACGTTGATACCATGTTTAAGCGGTTCTCAATGGATGAGTCCAAGAGAGGACATCTAACAATGTGTCATGGCGTGTCCCTATCCAAGTCTATGTCTCCCAAGACTGATGCAGAGATAGCGGCGATGACAAGCATTCTTTATGCATCTGCAATTGGTAGTATCATTTATGGGATGATATCTACACGTCCTGATGTGGCTTATGCAATAAGTGTATTGAGTATATATCAATCGAACCCTGGTCTTCCACACTGGAAAACTGTGAATGACATCCTCAAGTATTTGAGAAGGACCAATAAGTTGTTCTTGGTTTATGGGGGTGTATAACTGAAATTAGAAGGCTATACCGACTCTAGCTTCCAAAGCGATATCCATGACTCAAAGCCAACCTCTGGGTTTGTATTCGAGCTCAATGGTACTGCTGTCTCTTGGAAGAGTTCAAAGCAAGACAGTACTGCTGATTCCACCACTGAGACCAAATGCAAAGCTGCAGCAAAGGAGGGTGTTTGGTTAAGGAATTTTGTCCAAGAGTTGGGCATCATTCCTAATGGAGTTGCTCCAGTCCCGGTGTTCTGTGACAACACAGGAGCTATTGCTCACGCGAAGGAGCCAAGGTCTCATCAGAAATCCAAACATGTATTGAGAAAGTACCACATTCTCCGAGAGATTGTGGAAAGAGGAGAAGTGTCTATTGACAAAGTAGGCTCCGCAGATAATGTTGTTGATCCAATAACTAAGCCTTTACTTGGACCATTATTCGAGAAGCATCGCGAATCGATGGGTTCGAAGCATATGAGTAGTTGGCTTTAGTGCAAGTGGGAGATTGTTAGAGTAGGTGCCCTTCGAGCCAAGTGTTGGCCGAGTGTTTATGTTTAAACTATATGTATAAACCAACTTTATTTTAGTAATATTTGAAATTATTTCTTTGACACATGTTTATCTGTATACACATGCTAGATGCATAGATAAAGTCATTAAATATACAAATAGTAGAAAGAATATGAGATGCTCATATGATGAGTATCATGAAACTCATATTCAGAATACTGTATATTCTAAACAGTTCCTAGTCAATTCAGCCGCCATTAAGAAGGATAAAGGCCGCTTGAGTTTGAGACTAGTATCAGCGATGTGAGTACCATGTTTCCTTTGTAGGGGACATGGTGATGTCCGAGCATGCAGATAGGTGATCCTTGTAGAGTGCACTGAACAACCCTCTATAAAGGACTTTCCAAGCAGTTCTCACTTATCGAGTGGAAACGTTCTAGTTTATGATTGTACATCATTAGTCCTTATTATTCGGGACAATTTGATACTCTATATGCTAGCATTGCACTTTGACTTGTTTACCTACTCATATGGGGTCATCAGGTGGCAAGGTTGGGTGTTTTTTCAAAAAACATATAGGAGTCAATGCATTGCAATCGGGAATTCACCGCTTACCTTCGGGTGTGGATATCCTATGTGATCTCATGTATATGTAAGCTTGAAATATCTAATCAGAATGTTGGTGGTAATTAAGAAAAGGGTTTCTTATATTACACCATCGATGCAACTACGACATGACACATAGTATCGATTCTTTGACAGCTCTCGATATACCAATAGATGTTGAATCGATCGGGATATATTAGATGAAGGGATCGTACTGTACGCTAACCATAATAAAATGGTTTTTGTAGGCACTATCATTTGATACCTAGGGAATCATGTAAGCGATGCAGCTAGGCGTTTAACATGATTGGTTGGGTACTATCAGACTTGAGTTATGATGTTCTTATTATCAAAGAGTTGATAATTAAGAATGGAACAACTGGGATATGCTCATATAAGGACATGTTTAGTACTGAATCACATTTAGATGTGAACTCACTGCTAGTCGTATCAATGAACCATTGAGGGCCACACAAGTACTAGCTTTCTAGATCCCGTTGAGAAGTAAAAATAGTTCAATGTGTTGAACGGCTTATAAAGGAGTTTATAAGCGCAAAGAAAAATAGAAGTATGACTTCTATAAGAGGATTATGGGGAATTTAATTTTTAATTTGTGGAAGTGTTCCTAAGTTAAAAGTTGGCCAAATAAATAATGTATTTGAAAAATTGTGATTTTCATAAACATTGTTATGGACTTAATTAAATTAAATTAATTCAAGTGTTGAATTCTTTAAACACTAATGGACCTAGTAGAGTTCAAATAATTAAATTAATTCAAGTGTTGAATTAATTAAATAACATTGGTTCTTGTAGAGCCCAAATGAAAATAATAATTCAACTAGTAGGCTTGAATAAATTCAATTAAGATTTTATTTATCTCGAATGTGTTTGATATATTAAAAATTAGTCCATGGGCTTTGTAAATGTTACAAACCCAAATTGCATACATGTAGAGGTGAAAGGTTGGAAGTCAACTTTTGAATTAAAGCCAAGCATGTCTTTGAAAAGAACTTTTTACTTTTTCATGCACCAAGAACACTCTTCCTTCTCTCCTCTATACATGAAGTGGCCGAAATTATCTCACCAATTTCTTCTTCAATTTTGATTCTTCATTTTGATTATGAAAGCATACATCCTAGTTGGTGGTGGGCTTGATTTTGAGCAAGGATTGCTCAAAGGAGGCTTGTAGATTTGTCTACCATTCAAGAGCTAAGTTGTTTAACAATTTAGTTGGAGCTAACATCAATCCTTGTGATTGATAGGTAAATCTCTAAACACCCTATGTTTGTGTTTATATACGTATTTTCTACACATTAAGTGGGGTGCTCGATTTTTTCTATTGAAAATATGATTTTCAAAATTTGCGTTGTGCATCAGGGCACCGTAACCAATCCCCTTTCGTCATTCTTATCTATAGTGACCCTTTTTGAGCATGACAAAAAATCGAATGGTGTGTGCTCATGGCACACAATTAGACCCCATTCATAATTTCTTTAAACACCGCATTGACTACCCTATTTTATCCTATGCACTATTTTCCTACCCGAAATTTGAGAGAAATAAACTTTTCGAGCGCTTTGAAATGTTCAAAAACTCAAATGTATTTGAAGGAGTTGTTGAATTACCTGTGAATGAAAAGAAGTGGATTGATGAAAAAAAGGTGTATGGTGTACTGAATACCCGAAAGAAATTAAAAGGTGGTGAAAAAAATTGAACCTGGGAAATGAGAAGAGAAATTTTTTGAAGATGGTGAATTCAATAATTGGTGGAAAATTAGAGTTAATGAGTGCGCTACATGATGCAAACGTGGTTGATCAAGCACCAAAGAAAACATGGGATTCGTTGGTATTGCCCGAAGGACCTATAATGAGGGGACGTAGCAAGAAGTTTAAAGAAGCACTTCAAGGACTCATGATGAACTACCAAGGAGGATCTACAAATTGGATGACTAAATTAGAAGAGGTTGGGAATCATGGAAATAATATTGGAGGTCTTTGGGATGTTATTCAAGTGCAATTGCCGAAGGTCCAGCGCACCCGAGCTAAAGCAGGGACCGCACCCGCGGTCCATGATAATCAAATTTAAGAAAATTTCCCGAAGCTGCACCGCACCCGCGGTCAAATCATTAGCGCACCCGCGGTCTATTGCCGAAGCTACACCGCACCCGCGGTCAAACAAGCACCGCACCCGCGGTCTTTTGGCGCACTTCCGTGTCAAAGTTGCTAGTTATCTTATTTAAGCCTTTTCACACAACTTTTCTTATTTTTATTGTTTATATAATGTATTGTAAGGGGGATGAACGAAATCATTGAAGATTGATATCAAATTATTGGAGATTTCTCTCAATTTGCAAGGCTTGTGCTTTGTGTTTATCAAAATCAAACTTATCAAAGATTGCATCTTTGTGGAGTTTGTCGATTGTTCTTCGCACGGATTGTCAAAACAAGTTCTTTGAAGGTTTGTTTGAAATTCAATTGTTTTATCGTTGATATTTGTTGTTAAGTTATAATCGCTTAGAGGTGAATATCACAAAATCGTTACTTGTTTCAAAAGATCGGGACAACATAATCGTTCCTTATTTGTTATTGAATTGAGGGTGCGATTTCTATATTCGTGCTTGTCTTTCATTCGTACTAGGATTTGTATCATTTGGTATCAGAGCTTTGGCTCATTGAAATTCAAGTAAGTATCTTGTTCTTAATTTTCAGATCTATCTAAAATTTTGTTCTGTTATCAGATCTGTGGTATCCTTTCGTTTCTTTTGTCAAATCTTTCTATATATAAAAAAAATATATCTAAGAAAAGAAAAATATAAATTTCATTCTGTTATCAGATCTGTGTTATTCCTTCGTTTCTGTTTTCAGATCTGTGTAATCCTTTGTTCTGTTTTCAAATCTGTGTTATTCTAGTGTTCTTGGCTTTGTGCAATCCAAGTGAGACAGTTGCAAGTGTTACGAGTTGAATCTTGATAGTTTGGTATACAAATATAAAGATTGATCACATCTTTGAGAGAACTATCACATTCGAGTGAAAATATTTGAGTGCGAGTGTTATTTCTTTGGAGTGATTGTGAGAATTTGGGTGAGGAACATCTTTTATTTCTACTAACATTTTCTTGCAGGTACAAAATCTGAAAGTAAAATGGAGAGGGAAGTAGGAGAAAGTTCGAACCAGGGGTTGTCTAAGGTTCAAATGGAGGCGTTATATGGGCATTTTAGTAGAATGATGAGGGCCGAGTTGGATCCTTTATATGAGAGGTTGGATAGGCTTGAAGTTAGCACTAGTGAAATTAATCTAAACTTAAAGGTTTGGGTACAGTCGAAGAAGAAGAGGATGATTATGAATTAGGAGTAGAAGAGAAGAGTCAAAACGAGAACTGGGGTAGGAGCGGAAGAGGTAGAGGATTTGGTAGGGGAAGAAGAGAAGCCTTACGGGGTAGGTACGATGATGGGAATAAGGAAGATAATAACATAGGTAGCATTAAGATGAAAATTCCGTCGTTCCATGGTAAGTCGGATCCAGAGGCTTATTTAGAATGGGAAAAGCGAGTTGAATTCGTGTTTGATTGTCACCATTATTCCGAACAAAAGAATGTTAGGTTGGCCGTGGTTGAATTTGTTGATTATGCACTTATTTGGTGGGATCAATTAGTGACCACTAAGAGAAGATGCAATGAGAGGCCTATAGAAACTTGGGATGAGATGAAGAGCGTAATGAGGAAGAGGTTTGTACCAAATCACTACTATAGAGAAATGTTTAAGAAGTTACAAACTTTGAGACAGGGTGTGAAGAGTGTTGAGGACTATTATAAAGAGTTGGAAGTAGTCATGATTAGAACAAACATATATTTCCGGAGGAGCTATACCTCAAGGAATACCACCATTGAGGGGGATTGAGCACCAAATTGATTTTGTGCCCGGAAGTGCATTGCCAAATCGTCCAGCTTATAAAAGCAATCCGGATGAGACTAAGGAGCTTCAGCGACAGGTAAGTGAATTGTTAGATAGGGGTTTTGTGCGTGAGTCCATGTCTCCTTGTGTTGTACCTGTTTTATTAGTTCCTAAGAAAGATGGATCATGGCGAATGTGTGTAGATTGTAGGGCAATCAATAATATAACCATCAAGTATAGGCATCCCATACCTAGACTAGATGATATGTTAGATGAGTTGCATGGTGCATATATTTTTAGTAAAATTGACTTGAAGAGTGGTTATCATCAGATTAGGATGAAGGAAGGTGATGAGTGGAAAACAGCATTTAAAACCAAATATGGGTTATATGAATGGATGGTAATGCCTTTTGGTTTAACAAACGCTCCTAGTACCTTTATGAGGTTGATGAATCATGTCTTGCGTGCTTACATAGGGAAATTTGTTGTGGTTTATTTTGATGATATTCTTGTGTATAGTAAAGATTTAAAAGAGCATGTTGAGCATTTGAGACTTGTACTGACAACACTTAGGGCTGAACATTTATATGCTAATCTTAAGAAATGTGATTTTTGTACAAGCAAACTTATCTTTTTTGGTTTTGTGGTAAGTTCACAGGGGATACAAGTGGATGAGGACAAGGTAAGTGCTATTCGAGATTGGCCAACGCCTGCTAATGTTAGTCAAGTTCGAAGCTTTCATGGTCTTGCAAGCTTCTATAGGAAGTTTGTAAAAGATTTTAGCACACTGGCGGCACCGATGACGGCAGTGATTAAGAAGAACGTTCCATTCTACTGGGGCGAGGAGCAAGAGAAGTCTTTTAATATTATTAAACAACAATTAATTAATGCGCCTTTACTTGTTTTGCCTGATTTTTCTAATACTTTTGAAATTGAATGTGATACTTCAGGTGTAGGTATTGGTGGGGTTTTGATGCAAGGAGGACGACCAGTGGCGTACTTTAGTGAGAAACTCAATGGAGCAGCACTAAACTATCCAACGTATGACAAGGAGTTGTACGCGCTTGTGAGCACCTTGGAGATGTGGCAACACTACTTGAGGCCTAAGGAGTTTGTGATCCATACCGATCATGAGTCTCTAAAGTACCTTAAGGGACAACAGAAACTGAACAAGCGGCATGCTAAGTGGGTGGCATTCATAGGTACATTTCCCTACATAATCAAATACAAACAAGGTAAGGATAATGTAGTGGCTGACGCACTATCACGGAGGTACGTATTAATCTCTACCGTGGAGTCGAAAATCTTGGGATTTGAACATATGAAACGTGATGTTGAGCGTGTTTGTGAAAAGTGCATTACTTGTAGACAAGCTAAGTCTAGAACACAACCACATGGATTGTATACACCACTTCCTGTTCCTAGTGAACCTTGGATTGATATTTCTATGGATTTTGTTTTAGGTTTGCCAAGGACTAAGAAGGGGAGGGATTCAATATTTGTTGTTGTTGATAGATTCTCTAAAATGGCACATTTTATTGCTTGTCATAAAACCGATGATGCATCCAACATTGCAGATTTGTTCTTTAAGGAAGTCGTTAGGTTGCATGGTATGCCTAGGACTATTGTATCTGACCGTGATGTTAAATTTTTGAGTTACTTTTGGAAAACTTTGTGGGCTAAGCTTGGCACTAAACTGTTGTTTTCTACTACATGTCATCCTCAAACGGATGGACAAACTGAAGTTGTTAATATAACTCTAGGAACACTTTTGCGTGCTATAATAAAAAAAACTTGAAAAATTGGGAAGAATGTTTGTCATTTGTTGAGTTTGCTTATAACCGTAGCGTGCATTCTACTACGAACTATTCACCATTTGAAATTGTTTATGGTTTTAATCCTTTAACCCCTTTGGATTTGATGTCTTTGCCTGTGAGTGAAAGGTTGAACATGGATGGCAAGAAGAAAGCTGAATTCGTTAGAAGTTTGCATGAGAAGGTCAAGAATAACATCGAGAAGAAGAATTTACAATATACGAAGCAAGCCAACAAGGGGAGGAAAAAGATGGATTTTGAAAAGGGAGATTGGGTATGGTTGCACTTAAGAAAGGAAAGATTTCCAGAAAAACGACGTTCGAAGCTCTTACCTAGGGGTGATGGACCATTTCAAGTGCCTGAAAAGATTAACGACAATGCCTACAAATTAGACCTACCAGGTGAGTACAATGTCAGTTCTACTTTTAATGTTAGTGATCTTTCGTTGTTTGATGTAGGAGATGATCAAGATTTGAGGACAAATCCTTTTCAAGAAGGGGAGAATGATGCAAACGTGGTTGATCAAGCACCAAAGAAAACATGGGATTCGTTGGTATTGCCCGAAGGACCTATAACGAGGGGACGTAGCAAGAAGTTTAAAGAAGCACTTCAAGGACTCATGATGAACTACCAAGGAGGATCTACAAATTGGATGACTAAAGTAGAAGAGGTTGGGAATCATGGGAATAATATTGGAGGTCTTTGGGATGTAATTCAAGTACAATTGCCGAAGGTCCAGCGCACCCGCGCTAAAGCAGGGACCGCACCCGCGGTCCATGATAATCAAATTTAAGAAAATTTCCCGAAGCTGCACCGCACCCGCGGTCAACTCATTAGCGCACCCGCGGTCTATTGCCGAAGCTACACCGCACCCGCGGTCTTTTGGCGCACTTCCGTGTCAAAGTTGCTAGTTATCTTATTTAAGCCTTTTCACACAACTTTTCTTATTTTTATTGTTAATATAATGTGTTGTAAGGGGGATGAACGAAATCATTGAAGATTGATATCAAATTATTGGAGATTTCTCTCAATTTGCAAGGCTTGTGCTTTGTGTTTATCAAAATCAAACTTATCAAAGATTGCATCTTTGTGGCGTTTGTCGATTGTTCTTCGCACGGATTGTCAAAACAAGTTCTTTGAAGGTTCGTTTGAAATTCAATTGTTTTATCGTTGATATTTGTTGCTAAGTTATAATCGCTTAGAGGTGAATATCACAAAATCGTTACTTGTTTCAAAAGATCGGGACAACATAATCGTTCCTTGTTTGTTATTGAATTGAGGGTGCGATTTCTATATTCGTGCTTGCCTTTCATTCGTACGAGGATTCGTATCACTACATGAGAAATATTTTTATTCACTCTTTGTCTGATTTTCCTGCCTTTTATTGTAGTCGTGAGCCATGGCCTAACATTATAAGCTAGAAAAGACCTATTGACTTAGTTATAATCGTTCAACATTTAGTAGAGAGAGATATGAAAGTCGAGCATATGGGGCGTTACGAAAAAAAATGATGAATAAATATGAGGGATCCTTGAACCTAATAAACTTTTGATGAGTGTAAGTTCTGACTTTCACACTAAACACGTCTCATTTTGTTGACCTTTTCTAGCTAGCGTTTGTTACTCTTGAATTGCAACGAAAATAAATATTGTGATTTTCGAAGTGTGATCTTGGATTTGACGAAATTCGGTAGATTGTGAGGTTTTAATTGTGCATTTTGTTTTGTAAATCATTGATATTTTTCATCTCTATTTTTTCTAATTTATTCGAGGACGAACAAAAGCTAAGTGTTGGGGGTTTGATAATAACGAATTATATATCTCTTTTAGGACTTTATTTTGCCGTATTCGTGCTTATCTGACATTTTTATTCCGAGTTTTACGCTTAAATCGTCATATTTTTTTATTGTTTGTAGGGTTGACAAAAAGGTGTAAAAATTTTAATTTTGGAGATAAAGTCAAAGAGTTCAATGCCGAGTAGGAAAGATTTCCGAGAATGAAGGAAATAATTGATGAATAACTTTCCCTATCATCCAAGTGCAACATCCCGTAATAAAATAGCTAATACTACTTTAAAATTTACGGAAAATAAATATTTTTCTTATTTAAATAGTAAACCCTCGCCTTCTGAATTTAAATAAAATGATCGACTAAATTTTAGAAAATAATTCAATTACAAAATATTCTCATGGCATAAAAAAATCATTTAATACTACTGTAAATGAAACGATCCTCGATCTTTTTTCTAATCTTAAATAATAAATTATAAATTACTAAATAATTTAACATTATCAGGAATCATAATAATTTAACAATATAAAATCTCAAGTACATAAAATAAAATCCTAAATCATCGACTAACCAAAATTCCTAAATCGACCTTTAAAAAGATCAACTAACAATAAAAATAAAGCATAAAATATCTCTAATAAAAATCATTAACATAATCTTTAAATCCTTAATCTAATAAGCTAGTGCGGAAACATAAATGCCCTCGGGTGTGTACTACTGTACTCGATATACTCAAGCGTCAGCACCTTCCATAAATCATCTAAACATGCATCATATAAACCTAGTGAGTCTAAAGACTCAACACGTTCAAAACATGGATAGCAAATAATATATATATATTCACATGCATTAAAATCATACCTTTATTTAAAATAATTTTTGGACATAAATAAATCATTTAAAATAATTTTATCATAATTAAATCATAAATCGTAAAATCATTTTAAAATAACTTTAAGCATAAATAAATCATTAAAAATCATTTAAAATAAGCTTTAAGCATAAATAATTCATTTTAAAAATATCTTTTATCGTCACCATAAATCATATATCATAAGAATCATTTTTATCATAAGCTTTCAATCATATATCATTTTGGGTGGAATTTGATCCTTGAAAGTGACTAGCTTTTATCCTTTGATCGACTGATCAGTCTTCAACTCCACATGGCCCATGGGGCTGTGCACTAGGCTCAACCGTGGAAATACGATCTTCGGGGTCCCTCTGGGACCTTTTCCCATACACGGGGTCCCTCTGGGCCTTGGCCCGTAAACGGGGTCTCTCTGGGGCCTTGACCCGTATATGGGCTCCCTATGGGACTTGGCCCTCACTTCATTCCCCACAAAATCATATATCATATCTTTTGTCACAATCAATTCACATCTCTCAAAATATTTTTCTTTTTCTTTAAAAATCATAAAATAAGACAACTTTCCAAAAATAGTATTTTAAAAAGTAAAAATTGCACAACTTTATCATAAATCATAAAAATACATATTATCATCAAAATCATCATTTTAAATCATATAATATCATTTAACATGCGTTATGATCCTTCGGGACGCTACCAAGCGTTTTTCGTATTTTCTTAAGTATAAAAAGATCGTTTTGCCTCTGGACGTAAAAATTCTCGATTTGATCTTTTTCTCACATTTAATGACATGGGATTATTCTAAATAATTATTTAAGCTTAAATATAATTTTTTCATAATTTTTAAAAAGCTTAAAACTAGGCTTTCAATTAATTCTTTAATTAGTGTTTCGTGCGTCGATAAAATCCCGGATATATCCAAAACTCATATTTTGATCCCAAATTTTAAACAAACATTTTTATTATTTATTCTACCCTTCCAAGTCATAAGCCACACCCGTGGACCCATGGATTCAATTTTTATCTTTTAATTTTCGTTTTCGACAACTAGACGAACACACCGAGCCATCTCCCAATTTAATCGAGCCACGCCCGAGCCACCTCAAGCCAAACCCTAGCCAACCCACCTAGGGACCCTACTGACCAACCCTGACCCATAGAACCTAGCCCTAGCTCCCTCAAACCTTGCTGGAACCAAACCCAAAATCTGCATGTTTTGTGCGTGACTATTACCACTTCACCAAAACTCCTTGCCAACTAGGACTCCTCTAGCCACCTACCCAACGATCACCTTGGACCCTCACTGACCCTGGACCATGCCCAGACCCTACCCAGACCAGCCCAAGCCCTAGAACCCCAAGCACGAAGCTCTAAACCAAGCACAGCCACCCTGTGCGCTAGTTGCTCTCTCACAGGTTCCTTCTTTTCCCTCGAGCTAGCAGCAACCTAGCCCCACCGGCCCCTAGCACAGACCTTACCCATCGTCCTTAGACCCTATAGGACCCACCTGGCTTGCCCCCAGGCCAGCCGCGAGCCCCTTTTATCAGACACTCCAGAAACCTACTCGCGCCTTGTGCTTCCCTCACGATCTCTTGAGCCAGCGCCAGGCCTAGCCACTCCAGCCCCTGGCCCGACCCTTGCCCAACACTATAGAACCCTGATGGACCTACATAGCTCACCCAAGCCCCAGCAGCGCGTCCCCAAGCCGCTGCTGCACACACACGAGCGTGGGGAAGAGTCCCACTTCACGTGGACTCTTCCCCAGCCCATGGCTCGAATCCTAGCCACCTTGTTAGAGTAGATGCCCAGCAAGCCAACGGTTGGCTAGTGAATTTATTTACTCAAGTGTAATAAACAATCTTTATTTTAATACAATTTAACTTTTCATGGTTTTGTTTACTTTATCTGTATACCCATGCAATCAGCATAGATAAAGTCCTTGATTATACTTTAATACAAATGAATCGTAATTCGATGTTGGAAATCATTTGTAAACACTGTATAATCTAAATCCGTTCCTAGTCGATTCAGCCGCCTAAAACATGGATAAAGGTCTCTTGAGCTCGAGACTAGCATCTGTGATGTTGTGTACCGCGTTTCTTGGTAAGGGCATAGAGATGTCCAAACATGCATATGGGTAGTCATATGATGATTATATCGAACAACCCTCCCTCGGACTTTCCAAGTTGTTATCATTCATCGAGATGATAAGTCCGTGGTTATGATTTTACACCATTAGTCCTTACGACCTGGGACAACACTGAGGCTGTATATGCTAGGACTGTGCTTTGACTCGTTTACCGGCTCCAGGAGAGTCATCAGGTGGCGAGATTGGATACAGTTGCGACACATGTAGGAGCCAGTGCATTGTAGTCGGGGATTCATTGCTCACCTACGGGTGTGGATATCCTATGTAATCTGATGAAATAATAGTGCGTGGAATCTCTGGCTAGATTATGATTTGTACGTTGGAGAAGGAGTTCTCAAATGGTACATACGATGCCACTATTATATGTATCATATAGTTATCGAATTATTATGCAACCCTCGATGAACCAATGGTTGCAGATTCGATCGGGATATATGAGATGAAGGGACCTAACTGTACGTTAATCATAACCGACTGGTTCTTGCAGGCACTATCAGTTATACCTAGGGAGTCATGGGGCGATGCTACTAGACGCTCTTACCATGATTTGATGGGTTTAATCAGAAATAGTTTCTGAAATTCTCATGATCAAATTTTGGTGCATGGAATGGGAAAAATTAGGGTATGTCCGAATAAAGGATTATGTCCTGATTCACAAAGAGTTGTGAACCTACGGCTAGCTGTATCCCTGAATCATTGAGGGTCACACAAGAACTGGATCATTTGTTCTCGCTGAGAGAATAAATTCAAGGAGTTGAATTTATATTATGATATAGTAAATTCAAGGAGCTGAATTTATGATAATTAAATTTTGAGAGATTAAATTTAAGGAGTTGAATTTATATTATGATATAGTAAATTCAAGGAGTTGAATTTATAATAATTAAATTTTGATAAAAGAAATTCAAGGATTTGAATTTATGAGATAATAAATTCAAGAAGTTGAATTTATGAAATTTGGAGAGAATAAATTCATGGAGTTGAATTTATAAAATTTGAGAATTTAATTCATTAAAGTCAAAAGTTGAGTTTATTAAATATTAAATTTTTGGAGGTGATAAATTCAAGGAGTTGAATTATAATTTAAATTTTAAATTCAAATATTGAATTTATATAGATTTAATTTATTAAACTCAAAAGTTGAGTTTATATTAAATTAAATTAAATATAGTGGGAAGTGTGTTTAATGGGCTTGTAGGAGTACAAGTCCAACATACTAAATAATGAAAGTTCTTAGTAGAATTTGATTAATTAATTAAACTAGTTGGCTATCCCAATTAATTAATCAAGCCAATTAAAGTTAATTATGTGTATTAGATCATGGCTTAATTATAAAAGGTAATAATCAAGTCATAACCCTAGCCTCCACCTTCATGAATTTCGAAAATCCCCTCTCCCAAAGTGTAATGCCCGGGATTTGTTTTATCTGCTAATCTGCGATTATTGATGTTGAATTGATATGATTATGAAGGATCATTTCGGGACACGATTTGAGGTAACGTGTGATATAGATTGTGCGAGGACAGAACACCTCGCGCATATGCGCGGCACTAATGTGCGCATATGCGCGAGGCAGGCAGAGGACCTCGCGCATATGCGCGAGAGAGGACGCGCATATGCGCGAGCTGTGCGGGAAGCCAAATGCCAAGTCCAGAGAAGTTGGCGCAAGTGCGCAAAGAGTGGCGCGCATAAGCGCGAGGTGGCCAGTAGCAACGATGTCAATTCCACAGAGTGTCGCGCACATGCACGGACGAAGTACGCGCATATGCGCGAGCTGTTGAATGTTCAAGCGCCGAGACCAGTAGGTCTCGCGCATATGCGCCGAAGGAAGTCGCGCATATTCGCGAGACGTGCATCTTGAAGGAGTGATACACGTTTCTTCACCATGCAATATATATATATATATATATATATATATATATATATATATATATATATATATACTTCATGTTTTCAGAATAGAGATAAGAGAGGAACGAGAAAGGCTTCCGAGGAAAGTTCAAGTTTCTTGATAGTAAATTCAATTCACGCAAGATCCGCCCGTCTGATTTTTAATCCGACTTCAGTACTGAGTTTCTATCGACGAGAGCTTCAACTGGACGTAAATTTCTTATGTTTTTTATATGATTTGAAATTATGATATTTCCAGAATCAGATATGATTGTTATATGGTGATCTTGACATAGTAGACATCGTATAATCGAAACCGGATTGAAGAACGGATACCGTACAGAATTGTTATGATTTTCAGAATTGATTTGATTGAGAGTTGATATCAGATTTGTATTGTTATCGATTATGAGTTGTAGGAATTGATATATGTTGATTTGTATTGTTGAGTATATTGAGATTTTGTCGTTATGCCGTTGAAACAGAATTATATTGAATTCCGATTATATCCAGTATTGATTGAGATTGTATATTGATATTCTACCTATTGGGAATGCCCTACCAGATTGATATATCGAAGGCTTCGAAGACAGATCAGAACCCAACCCAACGAAAGAAAGGTATAAATCAATGTTGATCCAGGATTGCACAACTCGAGTTAGACTTAATGTGAGGCCCGGGGCCGAAGAGAGCGGGGGGTGATCGCCGGTGCCATCAGTTGCACGGACAATGAGCGGCTCCTGGCAGGCTTCTAGGTGGAGGGAACATGAATGAACCGACCCACACGGGAATGAGAGGGATTCCGAGACTGTTCAATGTAATGGACTGTACAGTTGAAGAGGGCTTAAAAGATTTGATTTGTACTACTCATATCACGAAGGTGCATCTTTTTTTCGGTAGCTCATATAAGAACTCCAAAGTTAAGCGTACTTGACTTGGGGCAATTTTGGGATGGGTGACCTCCTGGGAAGTTTCCCAGGGTGCGTGTGAGTGAGGACATAAGCACGCTGGAAAGACTCGTCTTGGTACAGTGAGGACAGTCGTCGAATCTGGGGCGTTACAGTTGGTATCAAAGCCGACCTCTCTTAGTACGGTGTGGTTCGGGGACGAACCAAGCGGAAGCTGGTGGGCATGTGAGGCCCGGGGCCGAAGAGGGCGGGGGGTGATCGCCGGTGCCATCAGTTGCACGGACAATGAGCGGCTCCTGACAGGCTTCTAGGTGGAGGGAACATGAATGAACCGACCCACACGGGAATGAGAGGGATTCCGAGACTGTTCAATGTAATGGACTGTACAGTTGAAGAGGGCTTAAAAGATTTGATTTGTACTACTCATATCACAAAGGTGCATCTTCTTTTCGGTAGCTCATCATATAAGAACTCCAAAGTTAAGCGTGCTTGACTTGGGGCAATTTTGGGATGGGTGACCTCGTGGGAAGTTTCCCAGGGTGCGTGTGAGTGAGGTCATAAGCACGCTGGAAAGACTCGTCTTGGTACAGTGAGGACAATCGTCGAATCTGGGGCGTTACACTTAACTTGAGTTTCCCAAAATCACATACTTAATTGTCATTGCCTCGATATTTTGCAATGTCTGAGATTGATATGCTTATTCTATTGATTTATAGTTAAGCCATATGTTATGTGAAGAGTCATAGGCGGATGTGCCTAGTATTTGGGCTGATGTGCCTGATATTTGGCGGAGATGCCAAGTCTTTGGCAGAGGTGCCAAGACACCGGACGTTTGGTCATATCGATGTTGCCTAGGAGTGGAGTGACTTCTATCGCGGAGATTCGATATAGAGAGGATTATAGTCCGTAAATAAGAACGTACCGCCACCACGATCGGGAGAGTAGGTGGGAGATTGTTACGTTCTTATTCAGATCGGGATCCCTAGATTCGAAAGAGTCGAGTCAGAGTTTGATTTACAGCTTTATATCGATTCAGGTCTTCATGATTTGATACATGTTATTGATATTTGTTTCATGCTTTTATATCTGTTTACATGATTTCATGTATACATGATTTATACTAGGAATGTATTTCTCACCGGAGTTATCCGGCTGTTGTTGTGTTTGTATGTGTGCATGACAACAGGTGGGACAGGATCAGGGTCAAGACGAGGATGAGAGATTATACTTTAGCGTGGAGATTCGGACCCAGAAGTAGAATAGGTTTCAGCACTTGATATTTAGTGGTTGAACCCTAGTTTGATTTTAATTTAATGGTACCAGACTTGTACTTTTATTTCGATGCTTATATTAGATGGATTATCATGTGTTGTTCATTTAATTAATACATGTTCCGCATTTTAAAAAAAAAATTAGACCCAGTTCATTTAATTGATCCAATTATTCCCAAAGACGATTAAGAAATGAATTAGCGTCCGGGTCCCCACAGCAAGTGGTATCAGAGAAGTAGGTTCCTTAGATTGAGATAGAAGCTAGTGAGTGGGGTAGATTGAGTTTTCTTTCTTGCTTCTATGTGCTAGCAGGATTTATGATCAAGCAAAACTTGCACCGTGGAACCTTAATAAAAATATGATTGTGTATGCCCAAAAATTAATCGCAAGTGCACGATGACAAGTAATAGTATAATGTACGTGAGTACGAGTATCGTTCCACTGGAGACTGTATTTGACAATTATTATCTTCAGTTATTAAATCTTTAGCAACAAAAATTGATTAAATGATTATTACTACTATGATCAAATAAATGCACAAATAAAATGACTCAAGAATTGGATAGTGAAATGTAATATCTAAAATGGTTGATTAAAATTCAATGAGAAATGGATTTGTTGGGAATTTCGGTTCACTTACCCCTCGTGAATTAATTAATTCGTCCGATAATGGTTATATGCTTCCGACAGGATTTCCTATTCAATTGAACACACTCTCTCGAGCTATGTCAAACTAATTTTACTCAATGAAGTAATTAAATGTCTTTAATTATTTATCAAGAGCGAATTGCATGTCGATCTATGAAATCCCCTAGTTTTCGACCCTTAGGACTATAACTATAGGCGCGTATCCAATTTCATATATCTATGTAAATTGTAGATCCACAGATTATACTACTCGTTCCTATCACAAGTTATTCTCTCGAACTCACTCCCAATATAAAAACGTTGTTAAAGTTAGCAACGCTCTAACAACACGATAAAACATTAATATAATCAAAAATAAATCAGAAATCGATATGCGAATTAATTTAAATCAAAGTTCGGGGTAGGATCCCCTTAAATTCCCAACAAATATGTAAAGGTTTAGCTACTCGAATTCATATTGAAAATAAAAGAAACAACGTTCAAAGATAAAAACTAAGTTAGAAATACAAGATTTGACGAAGATTGCGAGGAACGACGCCCGGAAATCTTTGAATCTTCGATCCAAGCGTGAATTCCTCTCCAAGGCTTGTGGTGGCTCTCCAATAAAGTCTGAATCCCCTCTATTGGTCGAAAAATTGTGCCTAAAATCCTCCACATCCAGAAAATAAGGTAAGGAATCGTCCAAAAATCTTTCCAAAATTATCGAGCGCGCCCGGGCGGACATAAGTTTCCGCCCGGGCGGATATCTTTCTCACATTATTTTTTCCTTTTCTCGCTGGCGCGCCCGGGCGGATGTAAGTTTCCGCTTGGGCGGATGACTCTCGCAAATCTTGGTTTTTTTCAGCTCTCAAGCGCCCGGGCGGATGTAAATGTGCGCCCGGGCGCATGTCCTTCGCAAAATAATTCTATTTTTCTTCATTTTTGCACAAATCTCCTGCATTTTTACACCGAGACACATGATTAATAATAAAACATAATATAAACTAAAATGTGACAAAATGCATGCAATCTAAACGATAAATGCAACACAATGGGACAAAACATGACATGAAAAACAAGTAAAATCCACCTATATCAACCCCACAATACTAACCTTTTGCTCGCCCTCGAGCAAAATAGGTGACAAGACAGAATGGAACATGACACAAAGTAACCCGACTGTGAATTCATAGTCATCAACTATCCTCAACGAAACTCAACATATTCCCTTTTCGATCAATGCAAAAGCACACTCTTCGCACTTTCTTTGGTCTAGACACTGTTTTCAATAAAACATGAATTGTATGTGTGTGTCGTTAGTCCTAGCATCATAAATGACAGAGGGATCCATTCTCAACCATTGTCAGAGATTTAAATCAGCCTGTTAGTGTAAATATCACTCTCCTTTATTCCTCTGCACTCAGTAATCACCAGCAGCGCTCCTTTTTCTATTTTTTTCCTTAGTTGGAATACAGTGATAAAAGGACTAATTTAGAACCTTTCATCTCCGATTCACATCCAAGTGTTTTTATATTTTTAGCCAGGAATAGGATTTCATTCCTTTATTCGGCTCCCCAACACCTTACATCTCCAACTTTAGCTAGGAATAGGATTTCATTCCTTTATTCAGCTCCCCCACACCTTACATCTCCAACTTTATATCTTTTTTTTTACGCTACTGATAGATACCTCGATTCAAGAGAATATCGTCAAGTTCAATTTACACCTTCAAACATCTTCGTTCCCCACTTTAGTTTTAAATTTTTACCATCTTATCAGGCATGCTTCTAGTTCTAACATTTGTGCAAAGAAAGGTCAACGTTTTAAATAAAACTTCATGTCTTTACCACAGTAGGTGCTAAAGAAGTGCAAGTACACTACAGACAGGGCATGTCTCATCACTTCCTAATCATCCTTGGCTAACAAGTACTAATTCAAACACTGTCGGCTGACACACACCAATGCAAAAATGACGAACACTAAATTCCAACAAATATAACCAACAAAACACCAAAAATGAACACATAAAACAACACTCATCCACCCCCCAATACTAAAGTCGTGTAGTGTCCCCAATGCAACAGACGATAGAAAAGAGACAGATAGTCCATAACAAAATAGTTGCAATATGACCTCAACATGCAACAGACACAGAAATAAACAAAATGATCTAAACGAAATGCAGGAAATAAACAGAAGTGACAGAAGTGACTCCCCTCTCAAAGATCATCCTCCTTGTGCGCCTCTGGGGGAAGGACACCTAGCTGCATCCTCCTGCTGAAGATAGTCATACTGAAACTGTAGAACTCAACAAAAGTACAAGAAAGAAAATTAAAACGATTAGAGAGGGAAAGAAATTAGTTCTCAATTTATAGTCGAGAGCTAGACTGCAGGTTCCCCTCAGTTCTGATTGTTTTGGAATCGAGTGACTCCAATTTGTCTTTCCCCTGTGCCACCTAAATATTTCTTCAGTCGTTGAGAATTGACTGTGAATGGCTCATTTTTTTCATCTCTCACAGTTATGTCTCCCGAGGGGAACACCGTGGTGATCATGTAAGGGCCCGTCCACCTTGACTTGAGATCGCCAGGAAACAGGCACAGCTTGGAGTTGTATAGCAGCACCGCTTCACCTTCTTTGAATTCTTTCGACGTGATGCGCTTGTCAGGTGCTAGCTTTGTACGCTCTAAGTACACGTACTTCAGGTGTGGAGGCCGTGGTTTTAGCTCACGTGTGGGTGGTTCCTCAATGCTTGACTTCCGAGGGGTCAAATCTCTTCGATCCCCCATGTCCTCCAATTTCATCCTTTCTGGATTCCATTGATGGTTGGCATTACAGTACGCCACTCTTGCATATTTTTCTTCATCAAGTTCATCCTCCGTCAATTCAGTGGTGAGCGTAGCTTCCAATGGGTCCTTCATAGCATCCTGCACAATTTGACACACAAGTGAATCCAATGAATCAACTATAAAACAATCATTAGTGTGCAGTGTGTGCTTAAGAGCCTTAAAAACATTAAAAGTGATTTTTTCCTTTCCCACTCTCAATCTCAACTTCCCTTCTTTCACTTCAATCACGGCCTTGCCAGTTGCAAGGAATGGTCTCCCTAAAATCAAAGGCATCTCACTATCCTCTTCCATGTCAAGCACCACAAAATCTGTAGTAAATGTAAACTTTCCCACTTTCACCAACACATCTTCTTTGACTCCTCGTGGATGTTTGACGGATCTGTCATCTAGTTGCAAGGACATCTGTGTCGGTTTAGGCTCGCTCAATGAAAGTTTCCTGAATACAGATAAAGGCATAAGATTAATGCTCGCACCAAGATCACATAAAGCTTTAGGAAAAACAACATCACCAATCATGCAAGGGATAGAAAAACTCCCTGGATCCTTTAGCTTTGGTGGGATCTGGTTTTGTACCAATGCAGAGCAATTCTCAGTAAATTTTACCGTCATGTGATCCTCCAGCTTCCTCTTATTAGCTAAGATGTCTTTCAAAAATTTAGCATAACTCGGCATTTGCGTCAAGGCATCAACAAAAGGAATATTGATGTGCAATTTTTTAAATACCTCAAGAAACTTACCGAATTGTGCATCAAGTTTTGCTTTTTTCAATGCTGCAGGAAAAGGAAGAGGTATAACAATTTTGGATTGTGCAGTGGGTGCTGGTGTAGAGTTAGAAAACTTACCTGTGTGTGTACCAACCGCTTCTTTTCCTTGATCGTCTTTTTCTTTTTCCTCTGGTTCAAGCACTTGCTCTTTTGGGTTAGTCTCAGTGTTGCTTGGCAAGGTGCCTGGCTCTCTACTTGCTATCATCTTAGTTAATTGCCCAATCTGATTCTCTAGCCCCTTTATCGATGCATCCTGATTCTTTAGTCTAGTCTCGGTAGCTGAAATGAACTTAGACATCATCTGCTCCAAATTGGACTTTTCTTCTCGAGGATCATGTCGATATATCGGTTACTTACTGTACTGCTGTCCTCCTTGTGGTCGAGTCTGACTGCCTTGACCACCCCATGAAAAGTTGGGGTGTTGTCTCCATCCAAAATTGTATGTACTTGAGTAAGAATCATTCCTCGGACGGTTTTGAACAACCACTTGATTCACCGGTGCCTCCTCATTCACATAGAAAGGACCACGGTCTTGACAGTCCTTAACATAGTGTTCTTCTCCGCATTTTTCACAAAATATCTCTTGCAGGCGCATCGCTGTCCCGTTTACGTTTATGCTGTTTATTTTACTGTTAAGTGCTTCTAATTGTGCAGTGACAGCTGAAAAATCAGTTACCTGGTGTACTCCTGCATTCCTTCGCTGAGTGTTCCTCTCAGATTGAGGGTGATAGCTACTAGCAGCCATCTCCTCCAGTAACTCGTATCCTTCCTCGGACCATTTTCCTAAACAGATTTCCACAGGCCGCAGCATCTATCATGGAACGGTTAGAGGAAATTAACCCATAGTAAAAAGTTTGGACAACTAACCCAAGAGGTAACTCATGGTGTGGGCATCTTCGCAATAAATCTTTGTAGCATTCCCACGCCTCATAGAGTGACTCCTGCTCAAATTGAGAGAAGGTGGTTATGTCCGCTCGCAGCTTCATGGTTTTCGATGGAGAAAAGTATTTCAAGAGGAATGCCTTAGCCATGTCTTCCCAAGTTGTGATTGACCCTACAGGCAAACAATTCAACCAAGATTTAGCTTTATCACGCAAAGAGAATGGAAATAAACGTAGTCTAACAGCATCATCTGAAACTCCATTAAATTTAAAAGTATCGAAAATTTCTAAGAAGTCGGCGATATGAGTGTTCGGATCATCCAGCGTATTCCCCCCGAATTGGACAGTGTTTTGGATCATTTGAATTATGGCTGGCTTGATCTCAAACTGATTTGCCCTGACCGTTGGTCGCACTATGCTTGGACGTGCTCCATCAAGTGACGGTTGAGCAAACTCAAGCATGAGTATGCGCCTTGGCTCTTCGACCCTTAGATCTTCGTGATGCTCCTCCTCACGTTCGTTCATGTTCATTATGTCTTTAAGCCTCTGCTGTTGTCGTCTCCTGCGTAAGGTTCTTTAAATCTCGGGATCGAATATCTCTAGTTCAGACTCTAGAGACCTTGGCATGCACAAGAGAGATACCTGCGAAGAAATCGAAGGTGCCAAACAAAGTAAAATAGAGAATGCTAGAGTAAATAATTGAAAATAAAATTGTAGATTAACAGTCCCCGGCAACGGCGCCAAAAAATTGATCGAGCAAAACTTGCACTGTGGAACCTTAATGAAAATATGATTGTGTATGCTCAAAAATTAATCGCAAGTGCACGATGTCAAGTAATAGTATAATGTACGTGAGTACGAGTATCGTTCCACTGGAGACTGTATTTGACAATTATTATCTTCAGTTATTAAATCTTTAGCAACGAAAATTGATTGAATGATTATTACTACTATGATCAAATAAATGCACAAATAAAATGACTCAAGAATTAGATAGTGAAATGTAATATATAAAATGGTTGATTAAAATTCCAGGAGAAATGGATTTGTTGGGAATTTCGGTTCACTTACCCCTCGTGAATTAATTAATTCGTCCGATAATTAATTCGTCCGACAGGATTTCCTATTCAATTGAACACACTCTCTCGAGCTATGCCAAACTAATTCTACTCAATGAAGTAATTAAATGTCTTTAATTATTTATCAAGAGCGAATTGCATGTCGATCTATGAAATCCCCTAGTTTTCGACCCTTAGGACTATAACTATCGACGCGTATCCAATTTCATATATCTATGTAAATTGTAGATCCACGGATTATACTACTCGTTCCTATCACAAGTTATTCTCTCGAACTCACTCGCAATATAAAAACGTTGTTAAAGTTAGCTACGCTCTAACAACACGATAAACAATAGTATAATCAAAAATAAATCAGAAATCGATATGTGAATTAATTTAAATCAAAGTTCAGGTAGGATCTCCTTAAATCCCAACAAATATGTAAAGGTTTAGCTACTCGAATCCATATTGAAAATAAAAGCAACAACGTTCAAAGATAAAAACTAAGTTGAAAATACTAGATTTTACGAAAATTGCGAGGAACGACGCCCAGAAATCTTCGAATCTTCGATCCAAGCGCGAATTCCTCTCCCAGGCTTGTGGTGGCTCTCCAATAAAGTTTGAATCCCCTCTACTTGTCGAAAAATCGTGCCTAAAATCCTCCACATCCAGAAAATAAGGTCAGGAATCGTCCAAAAGTCTTTCCAAAATTATCGAGCGTGCCCGGGCCAATATAAATTTTCGCCTGGGCAGATAACTTTCGCACATTATTTTTTCATTTTTTCTCTGGGGCGCCCGGGCGGATGTAAGTTTCCGCCCGGGCGGAGGAAATCGGGCGGATGTTTCTCGCAAATCTTGATTTTTTTCAGCTCTCAAGCGCCCGGGCGGATGTAAATGTGCGCCCGGGCGCAAGTCCTTCGCAAAATAATTCTTTTTTTCTTCATTTTTGCACGAATCTCCTGCATTTTCACACCGAGACACATGATTAATAATAAAACATAATATAAACTAAAATGTGACAAAATGCATGCAATCTAAACGATAAATGCAACAAAATGGGACAAAACATGACATGAAAAACAAGTAAAATCCACCTATATCAATTTACTGCTTTAATCCATGTTTACCTGATTATCTGATGTGATGGAAATATGTATTATTTGAGAACGATTCAGAACCGATTCTTGATCAGCAGTAAGATGATCAGAGGAGGACTGAAACAGGTTTGTTGTATTTGGTTATTAATCCTTTTGGTAATCAGATATACCTCCTCGAAGAATCACAAAACCGGGTAGTATCTTGACTAATCCAATGGATATGTCCGCAACGCCGATGGAAGCATTGTTGAAGAGGTTTCAGTCATTTCAACCGCCGATTCCGAAGGGTAGTGAGACGTTTGTTGATTGTGAGAGTTGGCTAGATGATATAGAAATGCTGTTTGATTCACTTGATTACCCAGATGAACGTAGAGTTAAACTGATTGGGCACCAATTACATGAGGTCGCGAAGAGTTGGTGGATCGCTACCAAGGAAGCCTTAGAACAGCGTGGTACGGTGATTACGTGGAAAATCTTCAAAGTTGAATTCTATCAAAGGTTTTTCCCAGTATCGTACCGAAAGGACAAGAGTATAGAGTTTGCCAACTTGAAACAGGGCCAGCTGAGTATTGAAGAATATGAGGCAAAATTATCTACCTTGCTACGTTTCGCTCCTCACGTGGCTGGGAATGATGAAGCTGTAGCTGATCAGTTCATCAATGGATTGAATCCGGAGATATTTGCATTGATAAATGTGGAGCGACCCCATAATTTTGCTAACGCCTTGAATAGAACAAAGGGAGCTGAAACAAGTTTGATCCAACAGCGAGGAACGTCGTATGTTGCTCAACCACAGAAACAGCAACAACCTCCAGCTCAATTCTTGCAATCACTGTCTAGATTTGATAGCGGCAGTAGTAGTGGTGGAAAGAAAGATTTTGTGAAAGCTCGAAGGAAACAGTTTAAGAAGTTAGGAAGTAGTGCATCTAGCTCCAGTGGTTCTAGCCAAAGTTATACAGGGGTTTATTGCAGAACTTGTGGAGGAAGACATCCCACCGAGCAATGCCGAGGTGTGTTTGGTAGTTGCCACGTCTGTCGACAGCCAGGACATTTTGCTAAAGTCTGTCCACATCGAGGTTCCCAACGACCCCATAGAACAGAATCCTCTGGATCAGTGGCACAGCTTGATAGACAATCATCGGTTGTTCACTCCTTCCAGCCACCACCGACGACTCCTCAGTCACAGCCAAGGCCAGAAGGAAGCCAGACAGTTATCCAACCTCCTAGACAGTAGGCCAGAGTGTTGCACTGACCGAGGAACAGGCCCAGGACGCACCTGACGATGTAATTGCAGATAATTGTTTCCGATGTGGTTATCCTGCATATGTATTGATAGATACAAATGCATTCCATACGATTATTTATGAACGAACTGCATTGATATATGCTTTGCCTTTTGAATCCTTATCTACTGTAGTATTTATCTCTTCACCTTTGAGGAGAGGTTTTGTATCAATGACGATTGTTAGACATTGTATGCTACAGTATGACGAGCATGAGATTGAGTTAGATTGTATTGTACTTGGGTTGTCTGATTTTGACTGTATTATCGGTATTGATATGTTGACCAAGTACAGAGCTACCGTTGAATTGTTTCCATAAGATTGTGAGATTTAGACCTGAGATGGCTGAAGAGTGGAAATTTTACGGTAAGGATTCTAGATCTAGAATTCCTTTGATAGCTGCGATGTTTATGACTCGATTATTACAGAAAAGAGCAGAGGGATTCCTTGTGTATTCAGCTGACAGACTGGAATCGAGCCTATCATTGGCTGATTTGCTAGTGGTCTGTGAGTTTGCTGATGTCTTCCCAGATGAGATTCCGGGTTTACCTCCGATTCGAGAAATAGACTTCAGCATTGAATGCGTACCAGGTACAATTCCGATCTTTAAAATACTGGACAGGATGGTACTGATGAATTGCAAGAGTTGAAAGAGAAGTCTGAACATTTACCGGCCAAGGGTTACATTAGACCAAGTGTTTTTCCTTGGGGTATTTCAGTTATGTTTAGAGGTTAATGAAGCGTGTATTTTAGAAGTACTTTGATGATTTTATGATTATTCTATCGATGACATTCTGATATATTTGAAAAGTATGAATGATTATGCCGAACATGTGAGAATTTTGTTGAGTACTTCGAGAAAAGAGAAATTGCATGAAAAACTGTCAAAATGTGAGTTTTGACTGAGACAGATTGTATGTTTGGGGCACAATATATCCAAAGATGGTATAGAGGTTGTCCTGAATAAGTTGAAGACGTGATCAGTTAGCCAAGACCGACATTAGTGTCAGAAATTCGCAGTTTTAAGAGTTTAGCAGATCAGTATCGATGATTGATGTTTCGAATCTGATTGAATATTGCTGTTATTCTGAATCTGTGTTTAAAACAGATAGTAGACCGTGGAGAATTTATATTGTTAAGGCCGAACCAGAGCTGATTTTGAGAATTAAAGCGGCTCAAAAAATTGGTCAGAACATTCAGAACTCGATATCGATAGTCAGAGTAGGGCATTGATCCGAGTATCAAGTTTGTGACAGTGAGTTTTATGTGAATAATCGTCTTGTTGTGCCAGATGTTTCAGATTTGAAACGACAGATAGTGTCAGAAGTACATAGCAGTCGATTTAGTATTCATCCTGGTAGCAGGAAAATGTACAATGATTTGAAAAGACAGTTTTGGGTGGAAATAGATGAAAGCTGATATTACGGAATTTGTATACAAGCGTCTGAATTGCCAACAGGTAAAAGCTGAAAGAAAGAAACCAGGAGATCTGTTACATAGTTTGTCCATTCCTGAATGGAAATGTGATCACATTTCCATGGACTTTGTGACAAAGTTACCACGATCCTCCCGAGGTTGTGATGCGATTTGGGTTGTGATTGACAGATTAACCAAATCAGCATGTTTTATTCTGTACAAGATGTCGTACAGACATGACCAGATGGCAGAGATTTATGTCAGAAAGGTGGTCAGATTGCATAGAGTGCCGAAGTCAATTGTATCAGACTGTGATCCTCGGTTTACTTCGCACTTTTGGCACAGGTTGCAGCAGGCTCTAGGTACGAAGTTACATCTGAATACCGCATATCATCCACAGACTGACGGACAGTCAGAGCAGACTATCCAGACACTGGAGGATATGCTTAGAGCTGTAGTGCTAGATTTTGGCACTACTTGGCAAGATTCATTGCCACATTGTGAGTTTTTGTACAACAACAGCTATCAAACGAGTATAGAGATGGCTATGTTTGAAGTGTTGTACGGTAAGAAGTGCAGATCCCCTCTTTATTGAGATGATACCTCTGAGGTACCTTAGATTGGACCTGGCATGATTATAGATATGACAGAGAAAGTGAAGCTGATTCGACAGAGAATGAGAACAGCTCAAGACAAACATGCCAAATATGCCAATGTTCGACGTAGACCGTTGGTATCTGAGGCAGGAGACAGAGTATTTTGAGGATTTCTTCGTTCAGAGGTGTTGTCACATTTGGCAAGAAAGGGAAGTATATTCCCGATACTTCATATATTCTTCAGCCAGATGAGGCAGAACTAGATGAGACTTTGAGTTATTTCGAGAAGCCGATCCAAATTCTTGATCGTAAAAAAAAAAAAAGAAAACCAGCTCAGAACGAAGACTATTCCTCTTGTGAACGTTCAGTGGAATCGTCATGTCATTGAAGAAGCTACCTGGGAGACTGAATCAGATATGAGACAAAAATACTTAGAGTTATTTCACTGATGTGAGTTTCTTATTTAGCATCTATTCTCCATTCCTTATTGTATCTGATTGATATCTGATTTGATTGCCTGTGATTTCGGGGACGAAATCTTATCTTAGGGGGGGAGAAATGTAAAGCTCGGGATTTGTTTTATCTGCTAATCTGCGATTATTAATTTTGAATTGATATGATTATGAAGGATCATTTTGGGACACGATTTGAGGTAACGTGTGATATAGATTGTGCGAGGACAGAATACCTCGCGCATATGCGCGCCACTAATGCGCGAATAGGCGCGAGGCAGGCAGAGGACCTCGCGCCTATGCGCGAGCTGTGCGGGAAGCCAAATGCCAAGTCCAAAGAAGTTGGAGCAGGTGTGCCGAGAGTGGCGCGCATATGCACGAGGTGGCCAAGAGCCACGATGTCAATTCCAGAGAGTGTCGCGCACATGCGCAGACGAAGTACGCGCATATGCGCGAGCTATTGAATGTTCAAGTGCCGAGACCTACAGACCAGTAGGTCTCGCGCAAATGCGCCGAAGGAAGTCGCGCATATTCGCGAGACGTGCAGCTTGAAGGAGTGATACACGTTTCTTCACCATGAAATATATATATATATATATATACTTCATGTTTTCAGAATAGAGATAAGAGAGGAACGAGAAAGGCTTCCGAGGAAAGTTCAAGTTTCTTGATAGTAAATTCAATTCACGCAAGATCCGCCCGTCTGATTTTTAATCCGATTTCAGTACTGAGTTTCTATCGACGAGAGCTTCAACTGGACGTAAGTTTCTTATGTTTTAGATATGATTTGAAATTATGATATTGCCAAAATCAGATATGATTGATATATGGTGTTCTTGACATAGTAGACATCGTATAATCAAAACCAGATTGAAGAACGGATACCGTACAGAATTGTTATGATTTTCAGAATTGATTTGATTGAGAGTTGATATCAGATTTGTATTGTTATCGATTATGAGTTGTAGGAATTGATATTTGTTGATTTGTATTGCTGGGTATATTGAGATTGTGTCGTTATGCCGTTGAAACAGAATTAGATTGAATTCCGATTATATCCAGTATTGATTGAGATTGTATATTGATATTGTACCTATTGGGAATGCCCTTCCAGATTGATATATCAAAGGCTTCGAAGACAGATCAGAACCAAACCCAACGAAAGAAAGGTATAAATCAATGTTGATCCGGGATTGCACAACTCGAGTTAGATTTAACTTGAGTTTCCCAAAATCACATACTTAATTGTCATTGCCTCGATATGTTGCAATGTCTGAGATTGATATGCTTATTCTATTGATTTATAGTTAAGCATATGTTATGTGAAGAGTCATGGGCGGATGTGCCTAGTCTTTGGGCTGATGTGCCTGATATTTGGTGGAGATGCCAATTTGGCGGAGATGCCAAATCTTTGGCAGAGGTGCCAAGACACCGGACGTTTGGTCATATCGATGTTGCCTAGGAGTGGAGTGACTTCTATCGCGGAGATTCGATATAGAGAGGATCAAAGTCCGTAAATAAGAACGTACCGCCACCACGATCGGGAGAGTAGGTGGGAGATTGTTACGTTTTTATTCAGATCGAGATCCCTAGATTAGGAAAGAGTCGAGTCAGAGATTATGAGTCAGAGTTTGATTTACAGTTTTATATCGATTCAGGTCTTCCAGATTTTATACATATTATTGATATTTGTTTCATGATTTTATATCTGTTTATATGATTGCATGTATACATGAATTATACTAGGAATGTATTTCTCACCGGAGTTATCCGGCTGTTGTTGTGTTTGTATATGTGCATGGCAACAGGTGGGACAGGATCAGGGTCAAGACGAGGATGAGAGATTATACTTTAGCGTGTAAATTCAGACCCAGAAGTACAATAGGTTTCAGCACTTGATATTTAGTGGTTGAACCCTAGTTTGATTTTAATTTAATGGTACCAGACTTGTACTTTTATTTCGATATTTATATTAGATGGATTATCATGTGTTGTTCATTTAATTAATACATGTTCCACATTATAAAAAAAATTTAGACCCAGTTCATTTAATTGATCCAATTATTCCCAAAGACGATTAAGAAATGAATTAGCGTCCGGGTCCCCACACAAAGCATGAAAATTTCAGCCACTCTCTTTTGAATAGAAGTTTGAGCAGCCTCTCAAATTTCGATCTCCTACTTAAAAATCTCTTCTAATTTTTCTAGTGCAAATTGTAAGATAAACAAATCTTCTAGTCGTTGACATGATTAGAAGGATTGAAGGAAAGAGTTCTTGAAGAAAGTTCGTAGGGAATTCATCAAAAACTGTATCCTCTAACCCCGGAATTATTGAAGCCGTGTGAATCTTTCACCAAAGGTATAAAATTTTTAACTCCCTATGAATGTTTAATCATAAAACCATACGATAGCTCAAACAAATATATTTTGATTGTCAAAATAAAAGAACAATATTTTAAACTTCCGCTGCTTTTTGGCATGAGAAAATCGAGATCCAACACACCCTAGGACCCAACATAGCCCTAGACCATGACCCTTAGGACCCAACCCCAGACGTGGTCGAGCCCCAAGACCCCATGAATAGTGATCGAACCCTTTAAGCCACAACAAGCACACAAGCCTACAACAACTCTCGGTTCTTCTTTCTTCCCTTGTGTCCTACGGTTCCAGCCTAATTCCTATTGATTTTATCATGTTTCAATCACAATTTAACCATATTTTTATCATGTATTGGCAGCGTATCCGTTGGATTCATAGCGTTTTTCAAATAAACGTAAAATCGTCGTATTTTTGAAAATAAACGTTTTACCGTAAAAATAATTAAACCATCATATTTTTCATGCATAAACAATTAAATCAAGCATATTATGATTTATATGATGTTAAAAGAGTTTAGGAAACGTGTCTTTGTATTTATAACGCTCGAATATACGATTTTCGGCGAGGGTGCGACGTTGGACGACCGGACGACGAAGAACACAAGCTTTTCTCTCCTCCTAAATTTTGAAAATTCTGAATTGTGTGTGCAAGGTGTTTCACGGCTGATGAGGCTAAATTATGAGTTGTAGAAGACTAGGTTTAGTTATTTATAAACTTAATTATTTATTAATGGATTTTGGTTTTGGGCTTGTAAGCTTAAGGGTAATTGGGCCTACTTTAATTAATAAAATTAGGCTCAATAACACTTAATTAATTAAATAATAAAATTTATAAAATTAGTTTCCATAAAATAATATTTTTGATCTTTTAAAACTCCTTATTTGCTCGAAACCGGCTTCCCGAGAAAAATCGAGCTCGACTCGTAAAATAATTCGAACTCCAACATTTTTAGAAAAATTAAATCATTTTTAATCATATTAGGAAGCCTTGCTCATTATTTAAATAAAAATATATATTCTTGTCTTGGTCGCCCCCGGTCTCCTTTTCCCTGCCTATTATCGAATATTCGAGTAAAATCCTTGATTTCATGTAATCATGTCATATAATCAGTAATTATGCAATCATGATTTCAATCATATAATAAATATCATGCAAGTATTTAAAAACAATTAAATAAAACAATTAAGCAATTAAAATAATTTTTCATGCATGTGGTTTACGTAGGTTGATTTTCGGACGTTACAGTAAAAGCGTTATCCAAAACAAGCATTTGAAAATACTTGTTTACCAACAAAATTTTGAATAAATAAAAATCATAGTAAAAAGTTTAACGTGCATAAAATCCTTTCATAACAATAGCAGTCCTCGGATTTGCACTGCACACAGTCCGAGAAAGCTTACTGGTCAGCACCTCCTATCTCCTCAAAAGCATCAACATCTGCATCGATCAAGTCTAGTGAGCCTAAAGACTAAATAAACATAAAGCATGAATAGCAAATAGTACTTAATAAAATCACATGCATTTGAAAGTAACAAGTACGAAATAACAGCTGAACATACATAAATATAGACGTGTCATAACTGCATAAACATTTTCATAAAAGTGCTTCCATCATAACATACATAATCATACTTAATTTTGCATAGAAATATGTTCAAAGCAAGTGGTCCGTAACATAAATCGCCTTATCAGACTAAACCATAGTACTAGGCTGGCAGGGATCACCACAACCTTTCGATCGGATGTCCACTCCCACATACATAAATCCTCGGTCATACTTTACCGAGTGGAGAGGTCTCCGGTCATGCTATACCGCTTTCCAATCCCATAATCATAAATCCCCAGTCATGCTTTACCGGCTGGCCACAAGACAAATCACATACCTCCAAAATAAAATATTTTTGCAGGTCGATCATACTTAAAAACGTCGAGGGCTTCGTTGGAAGGCTTTGGACATGCTGCCCCAAGCACATAAGCAAATATCCAAGAGATCCCAACGAAGCCTGCAACCAAAACTTGAGAAAATGTGAAGAACATGTACAAGCTTACACAGTTTGAGCGGTTTTACGATAAAAATCATATATCTATCATTTTTTATCAAAAAAATTACCAATTTGCTATCACATCGAAGATAACACAGAGTACTATAAATCATATGTTGAAAACATTTCCAGAAAACCAATATATCGCAGAATTAGAAATAACAGAGGGTGATGGGTTTTGTGACATAGAACTTTCACAGCTTGTGCGGTTTTAAGATAAAAATCATATTTCTCTCATTTCTTATCAGAAAATTACGAATTTGCTACAGAATCAAAGATAACACAGAGTGCTACAAATCGTATGTGAAAACATTTCCAGAAAACCAACCTATAAGCTGCAGAATTCGAAACAACAGAGGATGACGGGTTTTGTGACACAAATTTCACAGCTTGTGTGGTTTTACGATAAAAATCATATCTCCCTCGTTTCTTATCATAAAATTACTAATTTGATATTTAATCAAAGATAACACAGAGTGATAAAAATCATACATTGAAAACATTTCCAAAACATTTCAAGAAAACCAACTTATAAATCGCAGAATTCGAAATAACAGAGGGTGAATAGTTTTGTGACAAGGAAATTTCACAACTTGCGCGGGTTTACGATACAAATCATATCTCCCTCGTTGTTCATCAGAAAATTACAAATTTGCAATCAAATTGAATATAACACAGAGTGCTACAAATCATATGTTGAAATCATTTCCAAAAAACCAACATATAAGTCGCAGAATTTGAAAAAACAGAGGGTGACGTGTTTTGTGACACAGAAATTTCACAGCTTGTGCGGTTTTACGATAAAAATCTTATCTCCCTCATTTCTTATTAGAAAATTATGAATTTACTATAAAATCGAAGGTATTACAGAGTACTACAAATCATAAGTTGAAGACGTTTCCAGAAAACGGACCTATAAGCCGCAGAAATCGAAATGACAGCGAATGGCGGGTTTTGTGACTCAAAATTTTCAGAAATCGTTTAAATCATAACCCATCAAACTTTGCACATAACGAACAAATTTTCATGCTCAATATACATGAAAATACATAATATGACAAGATTAATGTGTAAAAGAAAAGTTTATGCTTGCCTTTGCGTCTAAACGCTAGAATAAACGATACCGGCACGAGGGTACATGGAGGATGAACGGAGGACGATTCTTTGACGTTTTGCTTGACAAAAACTCACCAAAACCTCCAGGAATATTGCTAAGATGAGTGATCAAGATGCTGCTGCTCAAGGGAGGCAAAACCCTAACTTTTTCCTCCAAATTAACGTGTATGTGTGTGTGTGCATGTTTAAGTGTAGGTGTGTGTGATTAGTATAAGTAATTAGAATTAGAAAAAGTCTAATAAAATAAATTAGTAGGCTAAACTCATACTAATTTAATTATTTAGACCAACTCAAAAATTTAATAAAATATTCAAGTACCAAATTTTTATATTAAAATCTCCAAATTTCGAAATCGTTAAATGGAGTACTTAAAATCTTAATTTAACATAAACACCAATTAAATGATTTAATTAAGGCATAAAATTTAATATAAAAATATTTTACACCCAATTTAAGGATTAAATCCTCAAATTCCACATTTACATTTAAAGCACTTAAAATCTTATAAATCGTCTAATAATTTAAATTGAACTTTAAAATGCTAAATTCATATATCCTTAAAATAACTAATTTCTTGGCTTAAAATAAAATAAAACATTTAATTTTATCGCATTCATCGTCTCCGGTCTCCTATCCCCGGCCAAGCATCGAATATTCGCCTGAAAAACTTAAACTCAAGAAATGTATTTAAATCTCATAAAAATAAACATATAAATATTTAAAATAAATAAAATATGTTGAATTCATCATTCAATTCTTTTAAATCAATTAAATTAATTAACTTATTAAATTATGCATGTGGTTTATATATACTGATTTTTGGGCACTACAATTCCTCCCCCCTTAAAAAAATGTCGTCCTCGAAATTCGTATGTTCTTGATTAAAGAAAAGCTTAGGCTCACTTATTCATTTCATACTTAATCCAATGGACTATAAAAGTTTTAGTCGATCTATCACGCTGTTGTTGTATACTCTGATAAGACATCTTTCATTTTTATACATTTAAACAAAATTTCTCGATCTCAAAAATCAAATATTTAACTAACTCAAGATCTTCTATCAATTATAAATCCTAAAATACCCTAAGTTATTTTAACCTACAAAAATCTAAATAATTAGTCAACTTTATCGTAAGTCGCCATAATCATATGTTTTAATTCACCCAAAATTTATTTCAATTGTTAAACCCAATATCGATCCATAGTCATCATATCGTATCCATGATTGTAAGAAATAAAACACTTTAATAACTGGTGGTTAACTAAAACTTCATTTCTATATATGCTAAACATATAGTTATTGACACTATCATAAACTTTCTTAATTTCAAAGCACTAAAAGTACTTAAATGATTCAAGTCTATCAGGTCACAATTTCATATCATGATTTCATTTTAAATCTCGCTATAAAATCAAACACTTATATGTAACATCGGAACTCAAGATAATGTCAAATAATATTACATTTACTAAAATCTTAACACATTAGGGAGGTAAAAAATTTAATTCGCCTTCCAATATAATTACTAATTCCATGATCATTTTTTTATATTAAATTTCTCTATGGGTGAATCACGATATGAAGTTTGTAGAGCCCAAAATCAGTACACGTAAAAATCATGCATTTATTTAATTGTTAAATTATTTATTTAAGTTTAAAATGATTTTTAGTGATGCATAATTTGTGTAATTGCATTATTCAAATAAGTTATGTTTATGTGATGCACGTTAAAATATTTTCTTTAGTTTCATGTTCAGCAATTATTCGTTGCGGGATCGAAGAAATGAGACCGGCGACGATTTTTGGTGATTTTATAATGCGGTATTTTATTTTAAGTTAGAATGGGGGCATTTTAAAATATTTAGTTAATTTTTAGCATTTTAAAAGCCTAATTTAATTATTAGGTGATTTTATGATTTTAAAATTTTATAGATATGACACTTGTGCATTTTATTTTAAATTAAGAGATTTTATTAGAGTTAGAGGTTGGTTAACATTTTTAATTAGTTGTTAATTATTAATTAAGCCAATTCTATTCCACTAATTTAACTAAACACAGGACACACACATACTTTTACACACACTACACATCCGAGACACACACACATGTTGTGGGGACCCGAACGTTAATTAAAGCTTTTTAATCATTCTTAGAATTAATCAATCAATTATAATAAACAGGGTCTAAATTTTTTTTTTTTAAAATACAAAGCGGAAACGTTATGTAAATCAATCTGAATTACATATTAAATATAAACATACAAGTCCTGTATTGTCTACAATAATCCAACTAGGTTCAACTACATATCAGTGCTGACTCCTAATTTATTTCTGAGCCTGGATCTCCACGCTATCTAGTCCAGCCTTGTTCTCTTTTTTACCCTGATCCTGTCCCACCTGTTGTCATGCACACATACAAACAAGACAACAGTCGGATAACTCCGGTGAGAATTACATTCCCAGTATAAATCATGTATACATGCAATCATATAAACAATATAAAAGCATATAACATATATTCATAACATGTATCAAAATCAGAACATGAATCAAATATTCGTAGCATGTATCATAATCCGGAACATGAATTAATATCAACAATAACCGTTACTCTAAACATGTACCATAATCAAGAACATAAATCAACATCAATCAATGAATCAATATCCGTAACTCTTAAACTCAGACTAGACTCAATCCTAGTCTAGGGATCCCGATTTCCAGAGGTTGGCATTCCATATCAATCACCAGTAATAGAAGAAACTCCAATTCTATCCACATTGATATGGTATCGATCACCAGTAATAGAAGAAACTCCCATTCTATCCACATCGTTTGCCAATCGTCCAGTGCCCTATACGTGATAGACATTGGCACTTTCGCCAATTTACTATCTTGTGACATCGTGCAATGTGCCCGTGGCGATCCCGCCACTATCAGGTACTTCTGTCACAAGATCACTCGACTAATACCTGCTTTCTATACATTCATAGAACAAGCATATCCAGTCAAATCAATGAACATAATAATAAGAAGTATGTGATTTAGGAAAACTCAAGTATATCATACTATAGTCGAGTCGATCTCCCGGTACCACATTGACTTATACATTTCTCTTCTCGGTCTGACGAAGACGAAGTCTCAAACTCAGCTCTGTCCATCTTCAGTCTGACTCTGTCGAAGTCTTGGACTCACTGCCTATCTATGTCAATCTGGCAATAACAATATCGAATATACTGTATTAATGTATAACTCAATTCAAGACATAATCTGATCGATATCACGACACCATAATACAATCTCAATCAATACTGAATCTGATCAATATGAATTCACTAATGTTTCGACGGCATGATAATACAACCTCGATAACCCCGTCAATTTCAACATCACAGATATAATAATACGGCTCATAATCAATATCAGATAAAATCATAACATAATCGAATTCGGTTTCAACGGCATAACGGTACCATATAAATATACCACGCAATATAAATCAACAGATATCAATTCCTGTAACTCATACTCGATAACAATACAAATTTGATATAAAATCTCAACCAAATCGACTCCGAAAATCATAACAAATACATACACAGTATGTTCTTCGATCTGACTTCAATTATATACTGAGTAGTATATCCAGGACACAATATATCAGTCAAATCATAATTCTCCCCAATATCATAATCTCAAACGATATCAGAATTCAATAAAACTTACGTCCCGTTGTAGCTGTCGTCGCTAGTAACACGTTACTAAAGTCAGATTGAAAATCAGACGGTTGGATTTCACGTAACTCACACTTCTACGTACGGGACTTGAAGCTTCTTCTTCTTTCCTCGTTTCCCTTCTCTTTGTTGCTGAGGAAGGAAGGATTTATATATATATATATATTATATATATATATATATATATATATATATATATGTGCATACACGTTGCATTGATGAACCAAGTGTCGATTTTTCATTCTGCATGACTCGCGCATATGCGCGCCCAAGCCCCGCGCATATGCGCCGAGAGTTCTGTCCGAATATCTATCAGCTCGCGCATATGCGCGTCCTCTACTCGCGCATATGCGCGACTTCACCCCACGCATTTGCGCCCAACTCTCTGCCTACCTCGCGCATGTGCGCGGCTCACGTCGCGCATGTGCGCGCAATGTTCTGTTATAGCTCCTTGGCTACTGGACACCTTGCGCATATGCGCGCCCTCACGCCGCGCATATGCGCGGGGTCTTCTGCCCGAATCGCGCATGTGTGCGCACTAGGTCGCGCATATGCGCGAATAGCACCTCCCTCGCACATATTTACGCGTCTTTCCCGGCCTAATCCATTCCATCTATATTTACCTCAATTAATCACTAACTCATTTCAGATTAGCTTCAGATTACAGTAATAAAATCTCGGGCATTACACATGTCATTTGTTTTGTTTTAATTTTTGAGAGCAAAACCTAGGGTTCATAGAGCTTGAGCAACCACCCCTTTCCTCTACATTTTTCCAACACATCTCGTTGAGTTTTCTTCAAGAAAATAGTTCAACGTTCGTCCTGGATCGTCTCTCGCATCCTTCCCACTTCGATATCATCGTTACGGTATTTTTAAATATCAAAAGGCATGTATATTCTTTTTTTTATGCATCGATCTCGTCATAGTATTTGTTTTTATGTTTATTATGTGTAAAAATTCATGTATGTTGCAAAAAATTTGAGCAGAAATTGGTTGGATCGATTTTGAAACGGCTTTAGATCTGGAAACTCGAAATTTTCTGTCATTTTAAATACTGCGACTTTTCGGTCGATTTTATGGAGAAACTGTAGAACCCGAAAAATCAGATTACGTATAAGCCATGAATAATTGCTATTATTTAAATTAAAAATGATTTTTATATATACATGAAGGGTTTAATTCATTTTAAACTTTGTTAAGTCACGACTATTTATTTTAATCGCAGAAGTTTAGTTTTATCTTTTCGGATAAGTACGCGAGGTCGGACTGGAGTTTGGAGAATTGAGATAAGATTAATAATAAGAAAATATTCCTAAATTTAATTTAAGCCAAGGAATAATTTATTTTAATGATAAAGAATGTTTTTAAGATTTATTAAATTAATTGGATTTAAGTTATTAAATAAGTTCTTTTATGTCCAATATTGGGTTAAAAGCCTAAATTAAAATGTGTAACCAATTGAGATAAATTAATCTAGGCCTAATATATTCAAGAAATTATAACCTAACCTAAATTAAAATGTATAACCAATTGAGATAAATTAATTTAGGCCTAATATATTCAAGAAATTATAACCTAACATTTTAATTAATTAATTTTAAGACCAAGCCATGCCATGCAAGAAATTTTTATCCTAATTTAATTTATTAATTCACTAAATACATAATGGGTGTTTAAAACTTTAAGAATTTAAAATACAAGATTTAAGCAATATTATACCCTACAAATTGTTAGCGAATTTCAGTCATCCCATAGACAATTTAATTATGCTTGGTAACTCTCCATTCTAGTCACCCTTCAATGGCCCTTCATGATATAATAATTTCCTCGCCTTTAACTCAACAATAATTAGTAATTCAAGCACCATTATGCACCTAATTTCCCTCAAACCACTAATCTAGCCTACCAATACCACACATTTCGTTCAGCAAGAAGGGAAAGAAGCAATTGATTTGCCATTCAAAATTCGCCACTTGTAACCCCCATCTAAATGCATTTCATGACTCATTTATCACCCCTTGTAACCTTCACCTTCATTATCTAACATTCCTCCACCGTTACCTTATAAATTATCGGAAGAAACAGCTGCTGAAATCGTGAAAACATCAGCAGAAAAACAAGAAAGAAAATCCAACTCCGACTCCATCGCGCCGTGTTCGTCGTATTGGTTTGTTTTCTTCAAAACAGATTTCCAGGCATGTATATGTTGTTTATTTTCTCTTCAATCAAGTCCTATAGATATTTTTAAACCATTATATGTTCTTGATTCATGAAACAAACATAATTTGACAACAACCATGCAAAAATCTGTACAGGCCCCTTTCTCGGCCATTAGTTTTAAACTCACGGGTGATGTGTTTTGCTGATTCCAGGGGGTTGCTTCGGTTCCAGGCACTCAAGGCTGCATCTATGCATGATTTAGAGTGTGTTAGGGTGTTGTTGGTTCATTTATTTAAGTCCATGCACTAAAGATTAAAGGTTTGACAGCAAGAAATTTCAATTGTGCAGAAATGGGCCACGATTTTTGAATTCTTTGGTGGTTAAGGTGAGTGTTCGCACCAAGGCTGTTCTAAGGACTATATACATGGTTAGAACCCTCCCTTAGCATGTCTAGAACGTGACCAATTCGGTCTTTCAAGGCTTGGTTCATGAATCCATCAAAATTTTACAACAACAAAACAAGTGCTCTTCGATTTTCAATTTTCCGTGTGAGTGAAGCTTTCGGTTTTGAGTGTTTTGGTGGATGGTGGTTGGATTCTAGCCCATAGCCACTGGTTCACTCAATGCCTCATCATGTCTAGATCGAACAATGGTCGATCATATGGCCACTGGAACGACACAAGACAGCAAAACAATTCAACCCATCACACTACACAAAATTTGGTGCTCTCGGTTGGAACTTTGGGTTGTCCTAGGTATTTGCTTGGATTGTGGTTGGCCTATTGCCCTTAGCCATGGTTCAAGCCACGCCTTAGGATGTGGTAAGAGACTCTGGTCGGTGGTTCAAGCCTAACGGCCATTAGTTTCATAAACTACACAATATATGCACAGCTGCTGCCACTGCTTTTTAACAGCAGCCTTGCTTTGGTTCAGGGGCCTTGTTTGAGTCCTTGGTTGGCTTTTAGCCTATGGCCTTGGACTGGACAGTACCCCAATGAGTTATGAAAGTCATGTTTTTGGCCGTTTGTGATTTGGGCAAGTTTAGAGGTCGTACGAGAATTTACGGTGCAATGTGCCAAAGTGACTCTCGAAAGAGTGTTTCATGATTTTGGCCTCCATTCACTATTTTTCGTGTATTACAGTCCCTATGGATATTATTTTCATTATGTTAGGTGTATTTTGATCATGGCTAAACGGTGGTTCAATGTTGGTTCGGGTTGGTACAAAGCCATGGTTGGAAACTAGGTTGTTGGCCTCGTTTGTCTCGTTTTTTGTTCGGATATGAAGTTTTTGTCAAGTTGAGATTATTTGCATGTGTCTCATGTTAGGATTAGGTCGCAGCAAGCCTGGGAACGATCCAACTTATCCGGTAAAAACATGGTTATAATTATATTACGTTCATAAAATATAAAATGTTTATTTTGAGATATATGCGATATGTCTTGTGGACACCTCACGCTTATGGGATCTCTCCACCCGGTGACTTACTGACCGGTTTACGATTATGTATGGGTACGTACATCCAGTCCAAGGGCTGTGGTGATCTCTATCGCCCAGTATACTGTGGTTTAGTCTGATCAGACAGTTCATGATATGTTATGGGCCACTTACGTTGAAACATTATCTCTACCAGAAAAATCTCGATATAGGTATTTTATGACAGAGCTCAATCGAGCAAATATTTTACGTACGATTTTCAGATATGCGCGTATTTATATTTACCCATGACACGATTTTTATGTTACGCTTTACGACACGATATTTTACGTTGCATACGATTTTATGATATATTTACTTGCTATTCACGATATATGCATGTTGAGTCATTAGACTCACTAGACTTGATTGTTGTAGGTACGGATGAGGCCGAGACCGAGGGCGGAGACCAGTGAGCTAGCTTGGGTCAGCAAGTAGTAGGAACCCGAGGACCTCATGTTTCAGTTTATTCACTCTATTATGTTCAAATTCAGATTTTAATACGTTGGATTATTTTTAAGTTGTTGTTTTGAAACACAATATTTACTTCCGCTAGTTATTTTAAAGTTAAATCTATTTATAGGTTTATTTTATGAATGAATCAAGTTATTTATTTAGAAAATTTTGATAATTCCGTAAAAATACGAATACGAAATACGGGCCTTTATAAAAACTTTCAACATATAAAACGTAGTACTTTTCGATACCTTCGATTTACCGTAAATTCGAAATATTTGGATAAGAAATGAGCGAGTTATGATGGTTTTCAGTGGGACTGCTCAAACTGTGATTTTTTGAAAATGCGTTTTTGATGTGTTCTTGAAATTTTATTGTGGTAGGCTTCGTTGGGGAGCGACTGGTGATCGCTGCTACGTTTAAGTATGTTGAGTATGATGTTGGGATGAGTTTTGATACTTCGTTTCGTTTCGATGGTCCTTGGGTGCATTAGAAGTCGTAGGAAAAGCTTTGGTGTTAAATTATCGTGTTCATGGGTTGTGTTACGTTGTTTGTGTTTCGTAGTTATTTTGGGGCGTTTGTTTGAGTTTGAATCAGTGCCATAGCATCCTAGGATGAGTCTTGAGGTGTTGGTTCACGGTCCGTATGATCGAGTGAGTAGGATTAAGTTACAAGTGTAAGGAATTTCGTTGGTTCACGATTCCAGTAGGTACACGGACCCGAAGCCGGACCCTTACACGGGGTCCGTGCCTTTTTTCCTTCAAAATACGAAATTCCACCATCTACCTGGACCCCTACCCGGAGCCTTACATGGGGTCCATGTACCCCTTGCAAAAAAATATTTAATAAATTTTTTTTTGGATTGTTTTGGGGTTTGATGTAATGATTTAGTACGATGATTAAACGAGGTCAAGTCCCAAGATATTTAGAACATCATAAGGAAATTTGGCATTTTGGGTGTGAGAATGACTAATACGTCTAAGCTATGAAAGATAAGTGTTTGAACTCATGTTAGTATGTGCAGCAGTGGCCTCAAGCGAGATCCAACGAATCCCTCAACGCCAAGTAAGTTTGTTCGACGTGCAAAAGAAAATACTTTTAAATTTTTGAGGTATACTAAATGTCTTGTGACCAAATTATGAACTGGTTTGGAAGTCGGTGAACGTGGCCGAGGATTGGAAAGTGGTAAAGTATGACCAGGGACCAATCCACCCGGTAAAGCATGACCGGGGATCTCATGTATGTGGCAGTGGATTTTCCCTGTCAGCCCAGTACTGTGGTTTAAGTCTGATCAGGCATATTTATGCTATGGGTCACTTGCTTTGAAACATATCTCTACGCAAAATGATGAAGTTTATGCATGTTCAAGTATGTATGATGCAAGCATGTTTAAGAAAAGTTTTACATTGATGGCACGTCTATATTATGTATGCATGTTCAAGCTTATGTATGCATGTTCAAGTTTCAAGTATGTAAGCTCTACTTTAAAAATGCATGTGGTTTTATTATGTAGTACTTGCTATCTCTAGTTTATATATGTTGAGTCTTTAGACTCACTAGACTAGATCGATGCAGGTGATGATGACTTTGAGGAGACGAGGGGTGGGGACCAATGAGCCGGCTTGGACTGTGCAGGAGGCTAAACCCGGGGACGTCAATGTTTTAAGATTTGATGCATGACAATTTTAATACTATCATTTTCATGAAGTGGTTTATGATGTTTAAACGATTATTACTTTTGGCAAACTTTGTTGTGGTTGTTTTCATTGCAAATATTTTGGATGAACATGTTATTGATGATCGAAATTTGAAAGTTTATTTTGTATTTAAGAAAATTATTATTTTTCCGCAAATTTTAAAATAGTTTAAAAGTACGGTGCGTTACAAATGTAGGTTATTGTGATTAAATTGTTTTTTTACCCAAACTTTGAGATTTGTCTCATCACTCTTAGTAGCGTATGAAGAACCAAAACTTATTGTCACTATGTCATCGATACCTATCAATATTTTGTGACTTACCTTACATAAGGTAGTTGTTTACCTGTTATACCAGAAATAAGAGTAATTTCTTAACCTCAATATATCATTTCTTAAATTTATTATAGTCAAGATAATCCAATGTTCTACATATCCAATTTAAACGCTTAGCATTCTTTAAATCTAAACTTAATGTTCACAAGGTTAATTATTGACCCAAAAATAATTTCTATATTGGAACATGAAAAATTGATTATAAAATTTTATCCAAAGATTTTTAAGTACCAGCTTCCTTAAAGAATTTATTATTCCTGAGTCAAATTTTTCCTTAAGTCGTAAGCTTAATTCAACTTATTCATTTACAAGTAGCTCCTCATCTAAATTCATAAGTAATACTAACCCATAACATCCAAAAGAAATTTAATGAAAATCGCCAAAGAGAACATAAAAGTCTACTAATAACAAGAATATGCTTAAGTGTTTATTTTCTATGTATGAATTTAATCGAGAGTTAAAGCTAAAATTTCCCATTTGAACGAACATCTTAATAAAACACTTAAACCCTTTACGAAAAATGTTTTGATTTTCTAGTAACACCATTATATATAGCTTAACAATATACCCAATATAAATACCCAATTGACTCTAATAAATATTTTTTTAAAATAATAAACCTAAAATCTGTTATGTTAAGACCATCGTCATTTCATTAATTAATAAAACTTTAGTTTCATCTAATTCTATAAATCTCATAGTCTACATAACCTAGCATCTATAAAATCATATATTATTTACTTCATAAAAGTTACTACAAAATCCCAATGCATATTTCTAATAAGTCTCATAATACAAAATAAATGTGTCCCGACAACAACTATGCTCTTAATCACCAATGAGAACATGGATTCAAATTTTCATAATCTCCAAAAATAAATATTTTATGATACTACAAATTATTTCTTAATAATTTTAGACAATTCTCCTAGTGTCTTCATCTTTATAAGGTTTAGCGACCAAATTCTAAAATAGAGGTTTCTGAATCATAGAAATCATAGTAATCCCAAGTGTCAATCAATTTAAACATAATTATAAATTATGTTACCTACTTCCAAAAATTCGCAATTAACTCATATAGTAATCCTCACATAATATTTTCTGAAAATCATATAAACTGAAATTTACAAAAATTATACGAGCTTATGTATTCTTGTTTGTATTCCATTATTTTCCATAATATTAATTCAATAATTTTATGTCTAATAAATCCAATTTATAGATGAGTCTTTGTACATATCTTAAACTTTATTCTTTTATTTCAACATCTGTAATTTCTTAAACACAAAAAAAATATCTCTTCAAAGGTCTATAATGACAAATCTCAAATAAGTCATTCTAGTGCTAAATTTTTACTTTCTCTGCTAAGTCATGAGCCTAATGTTCTAACATAAACATATTTAATTTATTATTTCTTTCTCTCTGTCATCTGATCCCTCAATTGCTAAAAGTTTAAAAATCTAAAATATAGATTTCTCACATTTTCAAAATAATATTAATCGTTGAACCAAAATTCTTATATTTTACGATAAAACCCAAAAAAAAATATTGTTGATCATTAAATCTTATTTTTAACACTTATATCCTTTATTTTTCATGACATACACTCATACCACTTGTAATAAAAAAAATTAAATCTCTATAATCCACAATAATACCTAAAAATTATTAATTTGAACAAATGTTACTTCATCATCAAAATCACTAATACCAATATTTCTAAATAACCTGAAACAATTCCTTGAGCGTCTTCATTTCTTATAAAATATAACATCTAAATTTTTTTATATCATACTGGATTTACTTTCCAAATACCATAATTCTTAAAAGCCTTTTAAGGACAAATATTCTTACAGTCCCAAAACATGACAATTATTCAATTACTTATATCAATTTCCAAAGTAATCTATTAATCAATCATATATTAGTAGTATCTAAAAAAACTCTACTATAAAAAACCTATAAAATTAACTCTTAAGGTCATAGCCAAAACTTATTTAATAGACTGGACATAAAACTCCAAAAATACTATGGTGTCAAACTAGAATCCAATCACAAACACATGCTTGTATAATTTACTTGTTCATCCCAAATTTTATGACCTATGTGAAATCAAAATTTAAGTTCACAAAATATGCTAACTTAAACATCAAATCCCATAAACTTAATTTGATATCTTGATAACATGAATTATTACCTCATACCAAATATCATCCAAATTCATTTTCAAAACTAACTCAAAGAAATATTTTCCCAAATAACATAAATGCTCATACTTTACTACCCAAAGGCAAAATCTTAATGAATAACTCTAGCTATTATGATATCTTCAATCTTAAACTAATAGAATTTGTGAAATGTACACTTAATTTTCAAATTTAATAACCTTGCCGCTATAAGGTAAAAAAAATTTATTTCAACCAAATAAAGAAAGGAAAAACATGATACATATCCCAATCAAACGATTCCAGACCATACAAAGCAATGACTAACGCTTACTCAGTCAATACGAGAGCATAATTGTATTCTCATCCCAGTACAACCCGTAACCAACATGCATGACAATAATATTCATATAGCATGCTAAGTGTGATTCAAATCTTTAATAATGAAACTAAAGAAACTCATACTTTAATGCTTATTACTTATAAAATCGTGAAAACTTACAGACTTGAGGCCTGACTTCATGAGCTTCTCGCAACCGACAGTAGGCACAACCCTTTACAAGAACACCGCTCTAATAGCAACTGTAACATCCCGTAATAAAATAACTAATACTACTTTAAAATTTGCAGAAAATAAAATTTTTTCTTATTTAAATAGTGAACCCTCGCCTTCTGAATTCAACAAATGATCGACTAAATTCTTGAAGATAACACAATTACAAGATATTCTCATGGCATAAAAAAATATCATTCATCACTACAGTAAAAGCGTTATCCAAAACGAGAATTTGAAAATACTTGTTTTCCAACAAAATTTTGAATAAATAAAAATCAGAGTAAAAAGTTTAACGTGCATAAAATCCTATCATAACAACAGCAGTCCTAGGGTTTGCACTGCACACAGTCAGAGCAAGCTCACTGGTCAGCACCTCGTGTCTCCTCAAAAGCATCAACATCTGCATCGATCAAGTCTAGTGAGCCTAAAGACTCAACAAGCATAAACCATGAATAGAAAATAGTACTTAATAAAATTACATGTATTTGAAAGTAACGAGTTCGAAATAACAGTTGTACATATATAAACATAGACGTGCTACAACTGCATAAACATTTTCATAAAAGTGATTCCATCATAACATACATAATCATCCTTAATTTTGCATAGAAATATGTTCAAAGCAAGTGTCTGTAACATAAATCGTCTTATCAGACTAAACCACAGTACTGGGCTGGAAAGGACCACCACAGCCTTTCGAACGGTTGTCCACTCCCACATACATAAATCCCCAGTCATACTTTACCAGGTGGAGAGGTATCCGGTCATGCTTTATCGTTTTCCAATCCCATAATCATAAATCCCTAGTCATGCTTTACCGGGTGGCCAAAAGACAAATCACATACCTCCAAAATAAAATATATTTGCACGTCGATCATACTTAAAAACGACGATGGCTTCGTTGGAACGCTCTTGACATGTTGCCCAAACCACAGCACCAAAGATCCATGAGATCCAATGAAGCTTGCAACCAAAACTTGAGAAAACGTGAAGAACATGCACAAATTTTCAATGCTTGATCGGTTTTACAATAAAAATCATATATCTCTCATTTTTTATCAGAAAATTATGAATTTGCTATCAAATCGAAAATAACACAAACTACTAAAAATCATATGTTGAAACAATTTCTAGAAAACCAACCTATAAGTTGCAGAATTCGAAATAACAGAGGGTGACGGGTTTTGTGACATAGAAATTTCACAGCTTGTGCGGTTTTACGATAAAAATCATATCTCCCTTATTTCTTATCAAAAAATTACGAATTTTCTATCGAATCAAAGATAACATAGATGCTACAAATCATATGTTGAAAGCATTTCCAGAAATACAACTTATAAGCCGCAGAATTCGAAACAACAGAGGATGATGGATTTTGTGACACAGAAATTGCACAGCTGTGCGGTTTTATGATAAAAATCATGTCTCCCTCGTTTCTTATCAGAAAATTACGAATTTGCTATCGAATCGAAGTAACACAGGGTGCTACAAATCATATCTTAAAACAATTTCCAGAAAACCAACCTATAAGTCGCAGAATTTGAAATAACAGAGGGCAATGAGTTTTATAACACAGAAATTTCACAGTGTGTGATTTTACGATAAAAATAATATCTCCCTCGTTTCTTATCATAAAATTAGTAATTTGCTATCAAATCGAATGTATTACAGAGTACTACAAATCATATGTTGAAGACGTTTCCAGAAAATGGACCTATATACCGCAGGAATCGAAATGACAGCAAATGGCGGGTTTTGGGACTCAAAATTATCAGAAATCGTTTAAATCATAACCCATAAAATTTTTCACATGATGAACGAATTTTCATGCACAATATATATAAAAATACATAACATAACAAGATCGATGCGTAAAAGAAAAGTTTATATATTCTTTTGCGTCTAAACGCTCGAATAAACGAATACCGACGCAAGGGTACGTGGAGGATGAACGGAGGACGATTCCTTGTCGTTTTGCTTGACAAAAAATCACCAAAATCTCAAGAATGTTGCTAGGATGAGTGCTCAAGAGGTTGTTGCTCAAGAGAGGCACAATCCTAACTTTTTCCTTCAATAGTAACGTGTATATGTGTGTGCGTTGGTGGGTGTGTGTTTAGGTGTAGGTAGGTGTGATTAGTATAAGTAATTAGAATTAGAAAAATTCTAATAAAATAAATTAATAGGATAAACTCATATTAATTTATTATTTATACCCACTCAAAAATTTAATAAAACATTCAAGTACCAAATTTTTAGATTAAAATCTCCCAATTTTGAAATAGCTAAATGGAGTACTTAAAATCCTAATTTAACTTAAACACCAATTAAATAATTTAATTAAGGCATAAAATTCATTATAAAAATATTTTACACCCAATTTAAAGATTAAATCCTCAGATTCCAAATTTACATTTAAAGCACTTAAAATCTTATAAATAATCTAATAATTTAAATTGAACTTTAAAATGCTAAGATTCATGCATCGTTAAAATAACTAATTTTCTTGGCTTAAAATAAAATATAACATTTAATGTTATCGCCTTCATCGTCTCCGGTCTCCTATCCCCGGCCAAGTATCTAATATTTGTCTGAAAAACTCAAACGCGAGAAATGTATTTAAATCTCATAAAAATAAACATATAAATATTTAAAATAAATTAAACATTTTGAGTTCATCATTTAATTCTTTTAAATCAATTAAATTATTTAACCTAATAAATTATGCATGTGATTTACATGTACTGATTTTTGGGCACTACACCAAGAATTCTTATGATATGATCGAGTAAGTTTTGTGATCATGGAATAAATTTGGGCTAGAAATGTGATTTCTATTAAAGTTGCTAATATGAAGTTATGGAAGAAGGAGAAAAACCGAAGAGGTCGTGGAACAACGCGTGATCACGCCTTGTGCCTGCTTCACTCATGCCTTGACAAAACAGAAAAGGTCCTGAAATAAGGCGTGATCAAGCCTTATGTCTGATTCACTTATGCCTTATGACAACATGGAGCTCGAATTTAAGGCTTAAAATACCATAATTAAAGTCTTAATTGTGGTATTTGATTTGTTGAATAATTTGAAAAAAAAAAGCTTTTAAAATTAAGATAATGAAAGATTTGATAGGGTTTTTATGCTTTAAAAACTCAATCTTGTTTATGGATAGGGGGATTCTATCAAAGAAGGAGCGGATATTATTTGGAAGAAGATTATTCTCTATCCTCTCTCCCATATACACCAAAGGAAAAAAAAGACTTTGGGGATCATCAAGATGAGAAGAACAAAGAGAGAAGACGGATTGGACGAGAATATTCACGCACCATCGCTGAGATTTTCTAATTTTTTTATTTCTTTTATTTCATGAATTCAAACATTAGATTGCTATCTAATTTTGATTTTATGGAGTAGTCGTCTTATGATTGAGACCACGATAGGACCAAACTTGTGATTGTTGTTTGCATATTGGATCGATCAGATTTATTTATTTATTTTATGTTATTGATTGATATTTGAGTAGATCTCTTGCATTTAATCTTGCCAATTAATTGCATGTTTGTTGTTTGATTGACTCGAAAGAGAATAAATTGAAAATAACTTCAAAAATATTGATTAACACATGGTTAAATCGATTGGAAATAGTATTCGATTTAAGTGTGATTTTAGACAAAAAGCTAGAATTTCATAGTTTGGTACCTTTATGTGTTCCCGGTCATTTATTTGAATTTGAATTTATCCTAAACTTAATATGTTATTTAATTGAATTGTGTTATTTTCTTTAGAATAATTTAATTTATTTTGACTATTAACAAAAATCACTTCTTCTATTTAACCTAGATTAAATTAAATAATTTACATCCTAGTAATTCGACGATACTCTATCCAACTATATTATAACTTGACCTAATGCTTGCTAGCTTTCCCAACCAAATCATCGGTTAATAAGTTAATCAATTAAATAATGATTATTTAATTTTAAATAATATGTATGTGCATATAGTATATTTGCATATGTAGATGTATTGATATCCACTTTATATGAAGATCTAAAGATATGTAAAAAAAAATATCATCTATTATCAAAATTTATTAACACATGATATAATTATATGAAAATTTAATTAATGAAAATTAAAAGTTCTAAAGACAGATTAGAAATCCTAATGATATAGTACTTATTTTAACAAATATGTTTTAAAAAATTGATAACACAACTCACAACACAAACACAGAAAATACACAACAAAATCCTCCTCTCCTCCTTCCACAAACTTTCGGCCTTCACATTGTTTGAAAGAAAAAAATTCGACCCACAGTGCATTCATCGCCTCTGCCCCGTTGTCATCGCATCGACTCCGAACTTCTGAAATTCGAGTATTCTAATTTCAACGCAAAAATTATTTGTGATATTTAGTACAATCTAAACAAAAAATTCAGTATCTGACAATGAACTTAATTTGACAATCAGAGGAAGAGACTCGTTCAAAAAGATATACAAAAAAGACTACCTCAACTTAAAAATCGAAATATTTTGGAGTCATCATTAAATCCATAAAAGATAACAATTCAAAACTAACTATGGATATTTAAATTCATACGACGCCCAAAGAATGTTTTGATAGCAAAACATTCTTTGGAAACTTCGCGAGAAAACGATACTCCAACCGTGAAAGCATAAACAAACAAAATTGGTAATTGAAATAGAAAAGGCTTAAAGATGGGTCCAAGGAATTAATTTAACAAGGTAAACTGAGAAAAACAATAACCAAAAAGAATGCATATCCTCCTTTTCAATGAAAAGGATAAAATATAAAATAGCATCTCTGGTTCAACAAAAAAGATCATAGTTGAGACACAAGCGAATTGATACTAGACAAAAACAAGCAAATCGAATTGGAAATACATTAGGCAGCATAAGATACTCTCTTGGATCAATCCTCCTCTTCAGCCTCGTTCTCAGCGATATTGAAATACCTCAATTCATACACACTACGATCTTTGTTGGAAGCTATAACTCGGAGCCAATCACGCACATTATTCTTCTTCAGATATTTCTTTGTCAAGTATTTCAAATACCTTATCCACATAAGAAAACAAAGCATAATGATGAAACGCACTATACATAACAAACACGACCATGATATAGATATACTAAATTAAGTTAACTGAAATAACATCAGAATTTGCAAATACCATAAACCATAATGCAAATTCTGGCTATGCCCATGCAGGGTTTTGCAAGAGATCATTCAACAACTCCACGGCCGTTTTTTTATTCTGTTTTCCTTAACTATTCGGTGCAGTGGAAAGATGAGAATGAATTGACAAAAAATGTTCTTAAAGTCCAAATCCTACACTACAGTAACAGATGCAGCTGGTTGTGAAATCGTTACACAAAAAGGCACACAAACAAAAATATCTATTTTAAAGACGAGGAACGTCAAGTCCACCTATAAATTGCATAGTTAATTTCCTAAACAAGAATAACACCCCACCCACCCACTATGTGCATAAAATTTATTCAAAAAAGCTGCTCATCATGTTAAAAAAATTTCTTCGTTTTCACTGCACCAGTCCCGAATCATGGATGAATCAGATATATACATCAATGAATCAGATATATACATCAGTAGCACCACAAGAGAATTTCCATTTAGTAAAAAGGATAAAAATTATTTGCATTAAAATACTAAAACTTGATGCAGTTATAATAGAGGTTCAGCTTCTCTACAACATAAAAATCTTCTCTTTAAAACCTTCATTTTCATTTGTTTGTTATCCTTCAGACTATCCCCTCTGCCGACATAAATTAACATGGTATCCAAAATAATTCAGGAAATAGTTGGGACCCTACCACCAGTCCACCACATGCTTCCACTAAACAAGAACAATGCAACAAGTTAAAAATATGCGAAAAAATAAATCTTGGGCATAAATTAAGCTACCGCTTAGAGAAGTTTGTGTCATTAGCGGTAACCGTGATCTTTGTTTTATCCCGGGTGACAGTAACGGCGTCTCCCAGAGCCCCAGGCTTTCCAGCAACCTTGATGCGCTCCTGAAGGAACTTTTCCAGTGAGGCGATTTCCATGATCTTGTCCTCAACCGGCTTCGCGCAGTCGATAACAAACGTCGCGGCCTTCTTTTTCCCCCCTTTCTGAGCGCCAGCCCCGACTCCTTTACTCAGCTTCGCCATAACTTCTACGAATGTATCTGCCAACAGAACAAGAAACAATTGAGATTCAAATCAAAGTTAACTATAAAGAGAGAGACGTAGAAGAAACAAACCTGGAGAAGATGGGAACAGCTATTATGTGAAGAGAGGAATTAGGGTTTATATCAACGACCTGGCTACCGGGCGTGGCAGGCCTGTTGGGCCTAAAAACCAAAATACAGAACGAAGGTTGCCCAAATATCGAACTTATAATTACAAGCCCTTGGTCTCGATATTTAAGGATACAAAATATTATGCTTTTAACTGGGTCTTGAGTTGATAAAATGGTTGATTGTTTAAACAATTTTTCACTACTATGATTTTTCATGCTAATTAATATATTCTCGGACATGATTGTCACACAGGATTCCTCAACGTGGTTTTACATGACTTGCATAGTTTGCAAGATATTATATTAGTCTCGGAGTTGTTGATTGTTTAAACAATTGTTCAGCAGTATGATTTTTCCTACTAATTAATATCTTCTCGGACGTGATTGTCACATAGGGTTCCTCAATATGATTTACATGATTTGCGTTGTTTGCAAGATATTATGTTAGTCTCAGAGTTTATCAAATACATACCGAAAGTAGAGATTGAGGATTTTCAAGTCAAAAAAATATAAAATATTATCAAATCAAATTAGAAAACAAATAAAATTTTTTATGGATAATATATAAAGATTAAGAAAGCGTTTGGCTAAAATTTAAGTTTATGAACTGATTTTATAGGTTATAATTATTTTAAACGAAAAGTTATAATTACAAATTTTAATAATTTTCTATCCATCATTCTCGAACTCTACTTTCATAATGCCATTTTTATCATGCTCACCTTTTTATTCTCGTGAAAAATCAAACTTATTTTAATCAGATTTATTTGGAAGTTGAAACAAATCGAGCCATGGGTTCTTTTTTATGTTTATATCGAGCATAGATTACCACTCTTTCATTTCTTTACCAAATGAATCTTTCTTTCTGTTTTCTCATTCGATGCCATGGAACTCTTAACTTTTCATTAAAATGTTCGCCTAAAGTTTTTAATGGCTATAAATTCGTTATGAAACTCTATTAAATTATTTAATAAAATCCTGCTTCTATTTCTTCTAATTTACTTTTTATCAAGCGACATTTTAAAGACATTTTTTTTTTATTATTATAAGTATTTTCGTGAGAGAAAATTAAACTTGGATAGTTTGGGAAAACATGGCATATTTTCATCTCATCGCTTTTGACTAGGTAGTTTGTCATGATTTGTAGTGCTCGATAAAAGAGTCGTCATTGTATAACTTTCTTTGAATCTTTCTCATGTTTTCCACATACATTTACATCGAGAAAATTGCATGTAATATCATGTAGTCAAAAGTCAACTTGTTAATAAATTGTTAATAAACATACTTCTCTATAATTTAAATTGATGGCCAAACCCTCCTCCGATAATTTTTTTTTTAAAACTATACCAACCAAATTTCCATTAGACTATTTGTCTTTTTCATATGCAACAACTGGATCTATTAAATTATTGAACGTTTTCGTATTAATCCACCTTGTGAACCTGAGCTCATGCCCACGGAAACGTGGTTGTGTTCAAATATCGTTTTCTCGTACTCAAGCAGTAACGGAAGTTTTAAAATTTTGTTTAGACGTTCAAAATGTTCATTAAGGATCGTATGACTTAAAAAACATTCATAGGTGTTTATATATGTATACATGTTAGGATCGGGAAAGAGTTTAGAGGGGGGTGAATGAACTCTTTCAAATTTTTTCTTTTAAAATATTGGTTTCGACCGTTTTTAAGAGGTTGAAACAATTCTTCTCAAACGGTTGGAAATGTAAACCACTATTTAGTGCGGAAGACGGTTCACACTTTCCAAAGGAAACTTGAACACGTTAACAGGCTTATTCAAACAATTAGAGACAAAGAGAATGCTTGCGATAAGTAAAGTGACACAATGATTTTTATGGATGTTCGGAGATTGAATACTCCTACGTCACCCTTCTTCCCCTTGGGAAGGTTTCCACTAAAAGACTTTGGCTCTACAAATTTTTTGCAACCGCCCACTCCAATCGGGACTTATCACACTGCCTGTTTTGGAACTCTTAGTGATCACTTTACACTACTGAATTTTAAGAACACTTTGTTCACCAGAAACTGAGACTAAATCAAATAACCAAAAGGTTATTGAGATGAACACTTCAGTTTGTTTTGAGTAGCAGGACGTGCCGAAGGAGCGATAAAGTATGTAAGCTTTTGATAGCGCTCTGAGATCTTTGTGTATGCTCGTAACAAGATTTTTAGCTGTTGATCAAGAGAGGTCGCTTAGCTAGCACACTCCTCCGTTAATATATATGTGATCTTCTTAACGGTAGGAAAAGATGCAGCAACGTTAACCTGATCCACTGAACTGATGAGTTGCTGTCGACTTTGATGAGCATTAAATGATCTTTCATAGAGGCATTTAATGTTCCTTTTGCTCGGCATAGTTCTGAAGCGCTTTACCTGAGGAGTTCCTTTTATTTTAACTGTCTTCTTTAATCAGAACTTGAATTCTATACTTGGTCTATCCTTTCTGGGATAAAGATATAAATGCAGATCATTATTGGTACTGATGAAAATATGCGTTGACTTCAAGGCGGTGTAATATTTTGAATGTATCAAGCCGGTCAGAGAATGTCTTTGAGCAATAAATAGTTCTCTTTAATGATCTGGTTCTGAGAATCATTAAAGTCCAAGCTGACTCTGCTAACTGTCAGAAGTAAGCGGTTGAGATTTCTTTGAGCTTCAGCTGGTTAGGAAGATATACCAGCTGATGAGCCGAGCGGTCGAACTGATGCATATCTCAAATACGAACCGCAACTGATTTTGAGCTTATTTGTTTTTGTCATACACCAAAATTCTTGGGAATAATATTTTCTTAACAATACATTTATGTATTTAAAGCTGAGCAACAAACCATTTCGGGGTTAGCAGAATTAATCCTTTTTGTAAATCCATACAAACTGATTTCTCTTTCTTCGATCGTAAAACAAGGTCCACGATTATGAACTGAATTTCTAGTATAGATCGAACTAGAGATCTAAACGAAATTTGCGTCGAGATTGGATTGCAGGAATTTCAAAAATTCGACGAGCGGTGGCGGTTTACAGGTGGAAGTAGTGTGATATGAATCCTCGAAAGAAATAAAGGAACACGATAAATTGGAATCGCGCCCTCAATTCAATAACGTTTAAGGATCCTTGTTGATGTCCCGATTTTTTGAATCAAGTGTGTGCGTGATTTTCATCACTAAACTACGTCGTTTAGCAATAAAGAATCACAAAGAAAACAACCGAAACACGAACGAACCTTCAAAGAACTCACCCTTGACAATCTGCGTAAGAACAATCGACAAATACCACAAAGTAAAAACTTTGATAAGTTTAATTTTTTTATGCAAAGCAAAGAGCTTTTGTTGTTTGATAGAAAACTCAAGAACAATAGAATTCTATTTAATCAATAATGTCAAAAATTTGCAAAATTAGTTAAAATATGTTTAAAAATTCAAAAGATATCAAAAGATAAGTTCCCAAATTATCTAATGATCAAATTAAGGAAAATATCTATTTTTCCGCAGGCCGAGCACCGCGGCGCTGATCAAGTAGCGCCTAGGCATTGCACCTTTGGCATAGGCAGTGCCTAGGCACTGCAGGTACACAAAAGTAGCTCCTAAGCACTAGAATTAGGCCACTTTCACCTAGCGCGGCAGCGCTTCTTCCTGAGCACTGTGGCGTTGGTCCACCCATATTGTTCCATACTTAAATGACATTCATATGGCCTCCAAAGTCACTCTCATGCATCACGACTCCCTTGAGACTTGGATTGTTGCTTGAAAGTTCTTCTTGATTTCTCATGAGTCCATTCAATGCTTCCTTGAATCTCTTCATTCGTCCCCTCGTGATTGGTCCCTCCGGCAACTCTAAAGAAAGGAGAATACTTTCAAAAGTTTACAACAAGTCACGAAGGATATTACTTCACTATTTCTCCAAATAGATCAGTTAAAAAAGGACCGAATGGCGATTCAAGCTCATTTCCAAGCTCAAGAAGTGTTCACAAACCTCATGGATTTTCTCCAGAATGTGGTCACAAAGAGAATGGATTTGTTGCGAGAACATATAGTGCACACCTTATTAAACATCACTTCAAAAGTTTGAGCTTTGTCCAGCAGGGTCGATAAGTTTGACAAAAAAGGGGAAGAAGAAAAATAAGAAGATCAGTAGACGCAATCCAAGAAGAGACCGAGTCAACTGACTGATCAAGGACCAGCTGAGAAAAGAGCAAAGAAATAAAAGTTCAGTTAGAAGACAGTCTCTATATTCTTATTCAATTGAAGAGTTTGGCAGATTTTGAAGAATTATTTTTAGTCAGCAGAATATTCTTTTATTCTTTCATTTTTTGTACGAATCTTTACATTGAAAGAGTTGATTAATAAAAGATTATTTTATCTAAAAAATATTCAGCTTGATCAGTTCACATTTTCTAAGTTTTGTCAAACACCACAAAGGGAAAAATTGTTGGAAACTTAATTTTGGAAGTTTGACAAACCGAGCGTATAAAATTGAACAAATTGATCAAGAAAACTGAAAATAACTTATCTAAAAATACGCAAACTATTGGATGTCTAACTGAAGATTAGTGCGCAGATAAGGCAACTGAACTAAGCTAACTGAACAATGTAGTGGACTGGATGATCAGTTGGAACTGATCCGTTTTACTACAATCAGTTGAGAGCTATCAGCTAATTCTATCGGCTGTGTCAAACTGATAAAATAATTTGACACGTCATCAGTTAAGGAATGTAACTATCAACCGACAACTGTACAAAGGCAGACTACAAAATGTAGTGGGAACGCCGCATTTCAGCAATGCTACAGTGTACGATTTTCAGAAGGATATTTACATGGCAAATAACGGATAGAAAGATTCAAACGTATTAATTGTTACCGTTGGAAGCAAAACCTATAAATAGCCGAGAAGAGTAGCTGAGAACAAAGCGAACAAAATTACCAAGTTGTTATTCTGCTGAAATCTCCTCACAAGCTTTCTATTCATATTCAAAACATTTCAAAAGCTCACACTTAGCATATACATTCATCGCATTCAAGGCTATACATTGAGCTTACAAGCACAAACACTTAGTTGTAATATTCGATCTTATAGAGATCATTTGTACTGAGTAGTTTCATATCAATTGAGAACTGCTAAACTGTATTGAAACTAAGAGTTTCAGTTTGGCATTGTTAAGTTCAAAACTAAAACGGGTCTGTACAAGTCTTTTAGTGAATTTCTTATTTTTTAGATAGAAGGGGTGACGTAGGAGTGATTGAAATCTCCGAACATCCATAAATCTCGTGTAATATCCCAACCTTTTTATCATGCTATTGTCTATGATGTATTCTATGGTTTGGTGTTTAAGAAACATGGTTATGGATGAGGTTTATTACGGTAAAGTATGGTAATGGTTATCGTAGATGGTTATGTTTATTGAAATGGTTAAAATATGGTTATGGTTTTGATATTATGTTCATAGTTGGTGATGATTAAGGAAATGAATGGGTAGAATAGAAAGTTAATTTTGAGTCTAATAGGAAATGAAAGTGCAGAAACGGTATGAAAAATGTGGCGGTAGTTGTGGTTTTTAGCATAATGTTTTGTATAATGATCCAATTGATATGAGGCCACTTCATTAGAAAGATAAGATATAAGGCTATAACTTTCTTGTTTTGAGTTTTGTTCAAATCATTGTGGAAGACGAGCCTAAAGCACCCCGAAGTGTGTAGTGTGTTTCGTTATTCTTGTTTTGACACATGTTGGGAGATTGAGCATAAATTTTTACTCAGACCTTCAAATGACATGAGGCTAATTGGAGATGCAAGTCAAGACATAGAGCTACAACTTTCTTGTTTACCACATTTCCTAATTATGAAGGAAAGAGGCGTTTCGGAAGCGATCTTTGATGGAGCTGTGCGCAGAGCGGTAATAAATGACCGCCCGAGCGCCCCTCATTCTGGATTTTTAGATTTTGGGCAGTAAGATCCGAGCTAGGGCGGTATTATGTGACCGCCCGAGCGTCCAGCAAGTGTAAAAATGTGTTTTGAGGTATGGAAAGGCTTATATATGTCTTTTCTAGATGCTTCTACTCTATTCTTCATTCCTCCATTAGTGTCCAACGGTTCAAGCTTCTCTTTTCCCTCAAATTTTCTCTCCAACATTTCTCCACTTCAAGCTGAAGGATTTTAGTGAATTTCTTAACTTCTCCTACTAAGTTTCTAAGCTTCAAGGTAAGGGTTCTATCTTTTGAGCTTAGAAGGGTTTGAAGTAATTAAGGTTTAAGTTGAATTTATTGATTTCTATGGTTTTGAGTGATGATTGTTGGTTGTTATTATGTATTGTGTTGTAGGAATTCATTCAAGGTCACCTTAGCAACCAAATTGCTTGTTGGGTTGTAAGTAGAAGCTTTTCCTTCTAATGCTCACATGATATATATGTATATAAGCCATGTTTATTGATGTCTAGCTCCTTCCATTGTTAGATTATGGTTGTATGTACTATTATTTGTTCATTGAGTCAAGAATATCATTGAATTCATTGATAAGAGCTAGTACTCTATTGTTGCTTACCAAGTGTTTGTTAAAATGTCCCAATGAAGTTTCCTATTATTAAAGCCAAGGAATGATATTAATTCATGCATGTCATTGGCCAATCACATGATTATGCGCATCTCTCACAGTTTTGATATATTTATATATCAAAGAGATACTATCCATAGGTCACAGGTCACAGAATTATCATTTCCTTTTCTTTAATTCATGCCATAAAATACCATCTATATTGCTTTGCTACCTATTGTTCATTGAAGATGGTATTATTCATTGTTCATTGCCATTGATTCATTGTTTATTGACATTGCTATATCCATGTTTAAAGCCAAGCCAATGTATATGTACTTGTTATGTATAGCTTTCTGCTTACTGAGTTTTATCTCATTCCAGTTAATGTCATGTGATGCAGGTGATAAGAAGGATTGAACTGGATTGTTCCAGGCAGGAGAAGTCATATAAAAAGAAATGGGAAAGATTTTGTTTGTTCATGTCACTATTGGTTTGTGTTTAGTGAACATGTTAGGTTTGAAGATATCATGTATTTTGTTAAAATTAATGGGGTAAAAATTATATTGGTTTTTGGTTTTCTTTTGGAAGATTCAAAAGTGAATGTTTATGTAGATTAAATTTGGAACATGTTTTTTTTATGCTTATGATGTAAATGGTTTATTATTTCTTTCCCATGTAATTTCAAATGCTTCCGCGTATGTTTTTCCTGTTTAATTTAAATGTCATGAGAGGGGGTTGTCTCATCTCGTGTCTCTTAATTTCAGTTTTATTCTATCTGTCAGTCAGTCAGTTTATATTTCCGCACTTTCATTAGTTAACTGATTGACATTGACATAACAAGATTTTCGAGTTCAGTTTATCACTAAACTGACTCATTAAAAGAGTAAAATTGTCAAGTGTTTGTTCAAACCCCTTCTAAACACTCTTTCACCTACCGACCGATCTGATCACATGGCGTGCCTTAACGTTTGTGTGCTCGAAAATTCAAAGGTTCTTGCGTAGAACGCGCATCGGAGAGGCGGGGAAGAATTTTTCCTTGAAAGCTTTGAGGGAAAACCGAGATGGCTGCTGGATATTTTCCAAAAAGCTGCTGATGGAATGAGGGAGGGGGCGGCCACTTGGTGTTATTAGATTTAGGATTTAGTTTATTAGGTTTAAGTCATAAAATAATACACTAATGAGCCCTTAATTAAAATTTAAAGGGTTAAAAGTGTTTTTGGGTCCATTAAGCACTAAAATAAACTCATCAAGTCCAATAACATTCCCGAAAAATATTTCGTTTTGGTATGTTTTTGAAAATATTGTCTGAACCCTAAAAAAGTCTTCTAATTCGCTAAATTTTGCGTACCGGTTAAAAATATACAAGAAGAGTAAAAATAATAACCAAGACCCATTTTAGAAAATCACACTTAAATACACCCTATATTAAATAATTAAAACTAATTATTCAATAAAAAAAATTTCCTGATTATCACCGGTCTCCGTTACTCGTTCGAGCGCGAAATGCAACTTAAAACCCTAATACATGAAGCATTAACAAACAATGAAATAAACACATATCTATGCAATAATCACGCGTTCAATGCATAAAATTCATTAAACACATATTTTAAATAAAACTCTAGATTGCATGCAGTCATGTTACGTAATTCGAATCTCCTAGACCTTACAATAAATGTATTATGGTAATAATAATGATGTGTCATACACTCATTTTATATAATAACATGAAATTATTAAAATATATATACAATAAAAAACAGTAACACAATAAAAATATATAAGAAGTGTAATAATATAATCACATCACGTTATTATAATGAGGTGTCATAAACTCTTTTTATATAATAACATGATATTATATATTAAATATATACAGAATAAAAATAAATAAACATTAAAATAAATATTCTTACTTTATAATATTGTTACATTTTTCTTATGTTTTGGAGCTTGAAAAAATATGGATAATAGAACTTTCGAGTATCGTGTTGATAACGTGTTAAAAATAAAAAATATACGGTAAAAAGTAATATCAAACTCACAAAATATATTAAACTACACATTTTATAAAATTTTCTCAACTCAATTGCGTTTTTCTTCACAATTTGAGAGACCTATATATAGAATTTCTTTGGAAACAATCTAAAAATAAATACATCATTACATACATTATCACACACTAATTTTCAATATTTACAACTCTTATTTTCAACATCCAACTTCAACCCTTATTTTCAACAGACCCATCATTTTCAATTAATGAACAAAAACAAAAAAACTTCCGAATCAAATTAATAAATTGAAAAACAAGTTAGAACATCATCTAATATATTGCTCTGATACCAACGACGGAAATCTAACTCGAATATCGTATATGATTATCAAATAAATTCATACTTTGATTGATGCAAACGTGGTTGGTCAAGCACCAAAGAAGGCATGGGAGTCGTTGGAGTTGCCCGAAGGACCTATAACGAGGGGTCGTAGCAAGAAGTTTAAAGAAGCACTTCAAGAATTCATGGTGAACTACCAAGGAAGTTCAACAAATGGGGTGTCTAAATTAGAGGAGCTTGAGAAACATGGACACAATGATGGAAGTGTTTGGAATGTAATTCAAGTGCTAAAAGACCATGAGGACAGTAGCAAGCCGCCCCCCCCCCCCCCCCCCCCCCCCCCCGCGCCAGAAGCGGCGCACTTGCGCGCCCCGCGCGCGCCATCGCCTGTGTTTCGGCGCTGCCGCGCGCACCGGGCTGGAAAAGTGCAGAACATGATGCGCCCCCGCGCGTAAACTTGCGCCACCGCGCTCCCGAGGATGTCTAAGTGCAGAATCTCGCGCGCCACCGCGCGAGATCACGCGCAAGTTCCGTGTAAAACTTTGTTGCCAACTCTTTTGATGACTTTTTACACTACTTTTTCTTATTTTATTGAATATATATGCATTGTATCAACCTATGAACGGGAGATTCAGACTTTTAAACACATTATTGGAGATTTCTCTCAATATTCAAGGCTATTTTAGCTTTGTTCTTCACAAAATCAAACTTATCAAAGATTGCATCTTTGTGGCGTTTGTCGATTGTTTTCGCACGGATTGTCAAAACAAGTTTTTTGAAGGTTCTTATAAAATTTGATTGTTATTATCGTTGATATTTGTTGCTAAGTGTTAATCGCTTAGAGTTGAATATCACAAATCGTTACTTGTTTCAAAAGATCGGGACAACTTAATCGATCCTTGTTCGTTGTTGAATTGAGGACGCGATTCTAATTAATCGTGTTTGCTTCTCATTCGTACGAGGATTCGTATCATTTGGTATCAGAGCTTTTGGTTCTCTTTGATTCAAGTAAGTTATCGTTGCTATTTTCAGATCTGTTTAAAATTTCGTTCTGTTCTCAGATCGGTGTTATCTTTTCCTTGCTATTTTCAGATCTGTCTAAAAATTAAAAAAAAATTCGTTCTGTTCTCATATCTGTGTTATCCTTTCGTTTTTATTTTCAGATCTTTATAAAATTTTGTTCTGTTTTCAGATCTGTGTTATACTTTCGTTTCTATTTTCAGATCCGTGTTATCCTTTGTATTGTTGTAAGATCTGCGTTATTCTAGTGTTCTTTGTTTTGTGCAGTCCAAGTGAGACAGTTGCGAGTGTCCACGAGTTGGATCTTGTTAGTTTGATTTACAAATATAAAGATTGATCACACTTTTGAGAGAACTATCACATTCGAGTGAAAACATTTGAGTGAGAGCGTTATTTCTTTGGAGTGATCGTGAGAATTTGGGTGAGGAACATCTTTTATTTCTACTAACATTTTCTTGCAGGTACAAAATCTGAAAGTAAAATGGAGAGGGAGGTAGGAGATAGTTCGAACCAGGGGTTGTCTAAGGTTCAAATGGAGGCGTTATTTGGGTATTTCAGTAGGATGATGAGGGCTGAGTTGGATCCTTTATATGAGAGGTTGGATAGGCTTGAGGTTAGTACTAGTGAAAATAAATCTAAGCCTAAAGGTTTGGGTAGAGGCGAAGAAGAAGAGTATGATTATGATTTGGAAGGAGAAGAGGAGAGTCAAAACGAGAACTGGGGTAGAAGCGGAAGAGGTAGGATTTGGTAGGGGAAGAAGAGAAGCTGTACGGGGTAGGTACGATGATGGAAATAAGGAAGATAGTAACATAGGTAGCATTAAGATGAAAATTCTGTCGTTCCATGGTAAGTTAGACCCAGAGGCTTATTTAGAATGGGAAAAGCGAGTTGAATTTGTTTTTGATTGTCACCACTATTCTGAACTCAAAAAAGTTAGGTTGGCCGTGGTTGAGTTTGTTGATTATGCACTTATTTGGTGGGATCAATTATTGACCACTAAGAGAAGATGCAATGAAAGGCCTATAGAAACTTGGGCTGAGATGAAAAGCGTAATGAGGAAGAGGTTTGTACCAAATCATTAGTATAGAGAAATGTTTAAGAAGTTACAAACTTTGAGACAGGGTGTGAAGAGTGTTGAGGACTATTATAAAGAGTTGGAAGTAGTCATGATTAGAGCAAACATAGAGGAGGATAGTGAGGCTTCTATGGCTCGTTTTCTGTGTGGTTTAAACAGGGAAATTCAAGACCAAGTGGAGCTTAGGCACTACTTGGATATAGATGAGATGGTGTAGATGGCGATAAAAGTGGAGCAACAACTCAAGAGGAGAGGAGTTGGTCGCACTACTCAAGTGGGGAATGCATCAACACCTTGGCGTTCCAACGTTGTTAAACGTGAAGAAGGCAAAGTTGTGGCCAAGGCCAAAGTTGACATTAAACAGGAGGCGCCTAAGCAGGGATTGCAAGGTAAACCTGAAACTCCTATTAATCGTTCTAGAGATATCAAATGTTTTAGGTTTCAAGGAGTTGGACATATTGCTAGCCAATGTCCCAATAAAAGGGTGATGGTATTGAATACTTATGGGGAGAATGAATCTCATAGTGAGGGAGATAATGGAGAGGATGAAGATGAGATGCCTGCATTAGAGGATCCTGATGAGGGATATGAAGCAGTTGTGGGTGAGGCATTAGTGACTAGGCGTATCATGAGTGCCCAAGTCAAAGAAGAGGAGACGAATCAGCGGGAAAACTTGTTCCATACTAGATGTTTTGTCAGTGGCAAGGTTTGCAACATTATTATAGATGGAGGAAGTTGCACCAATGTGGCTAGTAGTGAAATGGTAGAAAAGTTGGGTATACCTACGTTAAAGCATCCTCAACCATATAGGCTTCAATGGTTGAATGATTGTGCGGAAGTGAAGGTGACAAAACAAGTGTTGGTTTCTTTTTCGATTGGGAAGTATGTTGATGAGGTGTTGTGTGATGTGGTGCCAATGCATGCTTGTCATATTTTGTTAGGGAGACCATGGCACTATGATAGACAAATGACACATGATGGGTTTAGGAATAGATATTCTTTTGTACTCAAGAAAGAACCTATTGTTTTACTTTCTTTGTCCCCAAAACAAGTGTTGGAGGACCAATTGAAAAAAAAGAAGAGAGAAGAGGCAGAAAAAAAGAGTGAGACCAAAAGTGAGATGGCCCTTGAAAGAAAAGATGAGATGGCTGACAGAAAGAGAGATCAAAACGGTGAGATAGCCATACAAAAGAAAAAAGACAGGAAAGAAAATGAGGGAAAAGAAATTGAGAGGAAAGAGGCTAAAAAGAAAACATATATGGTCCAAAAGAATGAGTTGAAGCAATTGTTGCACACACATGATCCACTTGTGTTGATTCTTTACAAGGAGATTCTCCTTAACACAAGTGATATGGCCGGTCCCTTCCGAGCATTGTTGTTTCACTTTTGCAGGAATTTGAAGGTGTATTTCCGGAGGAGCTACCTCAAGGATTACCACCATTGAGGGGAATCGAGCACCAAATCGATTTCGTGCCGGGGAGTGTATTGCCAAATCGTCCAGCTTATAGGAGCAATCCGGAGGAGACTAAGGAACTTCAGCGGCAGGTAAGTGAATTGTTAGATAGTGGTTTTGTGCGTGAGTCCATGTCACCTTGTGTTGTACCTGTTTTACTAGTTCCTAAGAAAGATGGCTCATGGCGTATGTGTGTAGATTGTAGAGCAATCAATAACATAACCATTAAGTATAGGCATCCCATACCTAAACTAGATGATATGTTAGATGAATTGCATGGTGCTTGTATCTTTAGCAAAATTGATTTGAAGAGTGGTTATCATCAAATTAGAATGAGAGAAGGTGATGAGTGGAAAACTGCTTTTAAAACCAAATACGGGTTATATGAGTGGATGATCATGCCCTTTGGCTTAACTAACGCTCCTAGCACCTTTATGAGGTTAATGAATCATGTTTTGCGTGCACACTTAGGAATGTTTGTTGTGGTTTATTTTGATGATATCCTAGTGTATAACAAAAACTTGGATGAGCATGTTAACCACTTGAGACTTGTGCTAATCACACTAATGGCTGACAATTTGTATGCTAACTTAAAGAAATGTGATTTTTGTACAAACAAGCTTGTTTTTCTTGGTTTTGTGGTAAGTTCACAGGGAATACAAGTGGATGAAGATAAGGTAAGTGCTATTCGAGATTGGCCAACTCCTACTACTATTGGTCGAGTCCGAAGTTTTCATGGTCTTGCAAGCTTCTATAGGAGGTTTGTAAAGGATTTCAGCACACTGGCAGCACCGATGACGGTGGTGATTAAAAAAAATGTTCCATTCCATTGGGGCGAGGAGCAAGAGAAATCTTTTAATATTATTAAACAAAAATTAATTAATGCTCATTTACTTGTTTTGCCGGATTTTTCTAATACTTTTGAAATTGAATGTGATGCTTCAGGTATAGGTATTGGTGGGGTTTTGATGCAAGGAGGACGACCAGTGGCGTACTTTAGTGAGAAACTCAATGGAGCAGCGCTGAACTATCCAACGTATGACAAATAGTTGTACGCACTTGTGAGAACTTTGAAGATGTGGCAACACTACTTGAGGCCAAAGGAGTTTGTGATCCATACTGATCATGAGTCTCTAAAGTACCTTAGGGGACAACAGAAACTGAACAAGCGGTATGCCAAGTGGGTGGCGTTCATAGGAACATTTCCCTACATAATCAAGTACAAACAAGGTAAGGAAAACGTAGTGGCAGACGCACTATCACGGAGGTACGTACTAATCTCTACCTTGGAGTCGAAAATTTTGGGGTTTGATCATGTGAAAGAGTTGTATTTGTTGGATGAGGATCTTAAGGAGATATTTGAAAAATGCTTGCATAGTACACATGATAAATTTCATTTGCAGAATGGGTTTTTATTTAGAGAAGATAGATTGTGCATTCCTAAGTCATCAATTCGTGAATTACTTGTAAGGGAGGCACATGGAGGTGGTTTGATGGGGCACTTTGGTGTGGCTAAAACTTTGAGTTCCTTGCATGAACATTTTTATTGGCCACATATGAAACGTGATGTTGAACGTGTTTGTGAAAAGTGTATAACTTGTAGACAAGCTAAGTCGAAAACACAACCACATGGATTGTATACACCACTTCCTGTTCCTAGTGAACCTTGGGTTGATATTTCTATGGACTTTGTTTTGGGTTTGCCTAGGACTAAGAAGGGGAGGGATTCAATATTTGTTGTTGTTGATAGATTCTCTAAGATGGCACATTTTATTGCTTGTCATAAAACCGATGATACATCAAACATTGCGGATTTGTTCTTTAAGGAAGTCGTTAGGTTGCATGGTATGCCTAGAACTATTGTATCTGACCGTGATGTTAAATTTTTGAGTTACTTTTGGAAATCTTTATGGGCTAAACTTGGCACAAAACTATTGTTTTCTACTACATGTCATCCTCAAACGGATGGACAAACTGAAGTTGTTAATAGGACTCTAGGAACACTTTTGCGTGTTATACTTAAAAAGAACTTGAAAAATTGGGAAGAATGCTTGTCATTTGTTGAGTTTGCTTATAATCGTAGCATGCATTCTACTACGAATTATTCACCATTTGAGATTGTTTATGGTTTTAACCCTTTAACTCCTTTGGATTTGATGTCTTTGCCTGTGAGTGAAAGGTTGAACATGGATGGTAAGAAGAAGGCTGAATTTGTTAGGAGTTCGCATAAGAAGGTCAAGGCTAACATCGAGAAGAAGAATTTACAATACACGAAGCAAGCCAACAAGGGGAGAAAGAAGATGGTTTTTGAAAAGAGAGATTGGGTATGGTTGCACTTAAGGAAAGAAAGATTTCCAGAGAAGCGACGTTCGAAGCTCCTACCTAGGGGTGATGGACCATTTCAAGTGCTTGAAAGGATCAACGACAATGCCTACAAACTAGACTTACCAGGAGATGATCAAGATTTGAGGACAAATATTTTTCAAGAAGGGGGGGATGATGCAAACGTGGTTGGTCAAGTACCAAAGAAGGCATGGGAGTCGTTGGAGTTGCCCGAAGGACCTATAACGAGGGGCCGTAGCAAGAAGTTTAAAGAAGCACTTCAAGGATTCATGGTGAACTACCAAGGAAGTTCAACAAATGGGGTGTCTAAATTAGAGGAGCTTGAGGAACATGAACACAATGATGGAAGTGTTTGGAATGTAATTCAAGTGCTAAAAGACCATGAGGACAGCAGCACGCGCGCCCCGCGCGCGCCATCGCGCGTGTTTCGGCGCTGCCGCGCGCACCGGGCTGGAAAAGTGCAGAACATGGCGCGCCCCCGCGCGTAAACTTGCGCCACCGCGCGCCCGAGGATGTCTAAGTGCAAAATCTCGCGCGCCACCGCGCGAGATCACGCGCTACCGCGCGCAGTTCCGTGTAAAACTTTGTTGCCAACTCTTTTGATGACTTTTTAGTCTACTTTTTCTTATTTTATTGAATATATATGCATTGTATCAACCTATGAACGGGAGATTCAGACTTTTAAACACATTATTGGAGATTTCTCTCAATATTCAAGGCTATTTTAGCTTTGTTATTCACAAAATCAAATTTATCAAAGATTGCATCTTCGTGGCGTTTGTCGATTGTTTTCGTACGGATTGTCAAAACAAGTTTTTTGAAGGTTCGTATGAAATTCGATTGTTATTATCGTTGATATTTGTTGCTAAGTGTTAATCGCTTAGAGGTGAATATCACAAATCGTTACTTGTTTCAAAAGATCGGGACAACTTAATCGATCCTTGTTCGTTATTGAATTGAGGATGCGATTCTAATTAATCGTGTTTGCTTCTCATTCGTACGAGGATTCGTATCATTGATTTAGGATCTTTGTATTTGATTTACTAACCTTTGTTCCGGAGATAACAATGCTTTTCGATGATCCGATACCGATCACAAATGGAAAAGAATCAATTTTTGCACAATCCAAATGCTTGATAATTGTGATATGATTTGTGTGCAATCAAAATGAATGTCTCGACCACTTCATCTCTTTTTGTTGATAATTATCTAATTAATCATGTAGGAAGATTAGGGAGGTTATTAGACAATAACCACTCCCTCCAATAAATTCAAATTACTAATTTGAATTGTTTGGGTCGGTCGGGTCGGGTCGGGTCAGCCTTCATGGGCGACCCATTACCATTAACACATATATATAAATTCTTACAAAAGCAATTGAAAAGGCTTCGAATTTTCTAATAAGAAGCAACATCAAATGGACAGTTTAAAGATGTTTCCTGATAAGTTCAATACGTTCAAGAAGAATACGAGAGAGAACTCTCAAATTGGAAACAAAATCACAATTTATTGATAATAATGTACAATCTCTCTATTCTGGCTTATAAGTCATATTTATATATATATTTATACAAGAAAACATATCTAACATAGCTATATATACTTAGATAAGTTATTATTATATATCTAATTTATTTGGTAAAACTATCACAAACACTAGCGGATAATTGAGAAAATAAATTATTTTCACATAACTATGTTGTTTATATAAAAACGTAACTTTTTAAATTATTTGAAATATTTTTATATTTTTTGCTAAGACTTTATTGTGTGTATATATATATATATATATATATAAATTATCCTATAATTTACCCCACACTTTCTTTTCCTTTGATAAAATAAAAATATACATCTTTCCTTCCCATCCAAAGAAAACTTACCTAATTAATATACACTTTCCTTCCCATACAAAGAAACTTACTTCGCTAAATCATCTCTCCCCGATTAATCAAATCCCAAATTTCCAATTCACAATTTAGTATTTATTATTTATTTCATTAAACCAATTTATCTATAAGTAAAAAAAACTTCGTTAATATAAAAATATATAATATCTTATTCAAAATTTGTTATATTTTGTAGTTCTTTGCTAATCCGAGGCTTCATCATCCGAGTATTCCTATCAAGGTTAGAGGACACCTTGTAATCTCTCTTCTTGTTTTATAATTAATTTTAGTTAAGAAAGATTATTATTTCATTCGTATTGGGGTTTCTTATAAAAATACTTTTAATTTTTTATTTTGTATAGTCTCTTAAATTATTTTTTGTGCGAATTATTAATCTTCACACTTACGATCATAATATTAAAACTGAAAAATCAAACAAATAATGTTAAAAGTTGAAAATATTATATGCCAAATATTAGTTAAAGGAAGATTAAAATTTTATTTTTTTTCAGGGAAAGTTTAAAAATTGTTACTAATGGGAGGAAACAAGCCAATATTGACCATAATAATGAGAGGAATAGCGGTGGTGTCGCTTTTGGTTGCAGCCATTGTGATGTTTGTAAGCTACCAAAAAGTTGAGGTAGAATCCTATATTTTCGAAGCCAAATATTACCATTGGAATGGATTCATGTGAGTATTTTTCATGTATAATATTTTTTCCAACTGATTATTTTAATCAAATCTGTTAATTATAATGTTTTTTTTTTGGTTGGTAGATGTATAACTGTTGAAAATATCACATTTGTTCCATCAATAAACTATATCTTGTTAATTATGGATAATTAAAGTCAATTTGATTTAATCACGCCCTAAATAAGTGGACATATTATCCTTTTATTTATTTTATCAAGCATTAGTACTATTTTGGGTAGTTTGGCATTGCTCAAATTTTTATATTACATATAAAATTTTTGATTAAAAATATATGTCTCTTTTTTAGGCAATAAGCAGTGGATTAGTTCGAGGTGGTGCTTAATTGTTCATGAAGAAATCATAAAATTTTAGTATTTGATTTTTATGCAGGTTTTATGCCGTCCTAAGTAGCATAGGATGCATTTATAATCTTGGAATCTTATTCATTCCATCTGGTAGTCAACTCTGGAAAACAATAATCCTTCTAGATGTGGTACGTCATTAATATATTTATGATAAAAATTTGTGTGAAACGGTCGCATAGGTCGTATTTTGTGAGACAGATCTTTTATTTGGATCATCCATAAAAAAATATTACTTTTTGTGCTAAAAGTATTACTTTTTATTGTGAGTATCGGTAGGATTGGTCCGTCTCATAGATAAAGATTCATCTATATTTTTTATGCAGACAATGGAAATGGCTTGTCCAATTCTCACCTGCCAATCTTTTTCATCTCTCGTTATTGTAATTTGAAATTTCAATTCTCTCTCATTTTGTTTTTCTTGAAAATACATGTATAGATTTTGAACGTCCTCGTTGGTGCCACGAGCCTTGGAGCTGCATGGCAAACATATTTCCTAGTAAAAGATGGCAACATTTATGTGGGATGGGCACCTCTATGTGGGGTGGTTCCTCATTTTTGCAGCAAAATATTGGCATCTCTTATTACAAGCACCTTAGGATTCTCATCCACCTTCGCGCTTCTCATGTGTACTCTTCATGTTGGAGTAGATCCTTTCCTTGTGGATAGTTAATCCAAGTTTCATCGAGCTCTTTAAATTTTGGTTGATTGAAGTTAACACGATGAAATATTGAATTTTCAGTTGGTTTTTGCGATTTGCTTATCTTATTTGATTTTAATGTATTCCTTTTTTGAACTATAACAATTATCTACGATAAAATCAAATCATAATAATATATTGTATTTTGAATTATTCTATATCTAGATGCAATATGTTTTTTTGGAATCAGAATTTAAACAAAAAATTATCTACAAATTTTTAAATATAAGAATGAAAAATTGTTAATGCATAAAGTTAGTATACTAATCAAAAGAATTTAACAAATGAATCTAATGACTTGTTTTCTTTTTCACCGAAATAAAATAATATAAAATAAGATGGCTCATTTCAATCCATAAAATCTGTGACGAGAGAGATATCGTGCAACGACTTTTGCATCCTCAAAACGTTTTCGTCCTCATTCCAAACGTGTGCATAAAGTTCAGTCAGCCAAACAGATCCTTACTCAAACCCTCGTTTTCAAATCCTCTGAGCTAAGCAAAAGCAACCCCATTAATATCAGTTTTCTTCCACAAGAATCTCTACGTGCGGAATTTCTCTACCATTTTCAGCAGCTATGGCTTCTGGGTCATCGGGCCGGGGAGGAAATTCGGGCTCAAAAGGATTCGATTTCGCATCTGATGACATCCTCTGCTCCTACGAGGATTACGGTAATCAGGATGGGAATAATGGAACCCACTCCGATTCTTCGATCGGAACGAATTCCAATAAGGTAAACTTCTTTGAGATTGTGTTGTTATCTTACTGTCAATTTCTTGGCGAAGGGGCTATTTGTTTCTTAATTGTTTCATCAATTTTTATTCTCCTGTTTGGGTTTTAACGTTTGGATTTAGGATTCACCTACATTAGGTGTTGACTTTTGTGTGTTTGTATGGTTGATACAAATTAGGGTTTTGTTCAAGGAATCTTCTGAAATTAGCTACATCTCATAGAACTGTTTTTTATATTATTATTTTTTGGGTAGAACTGATTACGTTCTGTTAAAGATGGTTGTTTTGCACAGAGGAGTTATTTCATCATGCGTAGGTTTTACTTGGTTGAATAATGTGAACAAGTCTGCCATGGTATCCCGAGTTTTAAATTTACTTGATGTAAAAGTTTTATGGTCATGCAACTAAGAAAGTTGTTATGGTTTGACCCTAAGTGATGGATTAGCTGCGAGAAAAAGATGAGAAATGAGTTCATCAGCATAGATATGACAGTGCTTTGGTGCCACTTACTTGGATTTCATGTAAAATTATTTCAACTGTCGTGCTTTTGGCTATTTATTGTATCCTAATTTGTTGATTTGTTATGAATCTATCCTAATTTGTTGATTTGTTATGAATCACTGATTTTAAACTGTTTACAAAAGATACACTTTGTGACGAGTCTCTACTCAAAATTAAGCAGGAGTTTCACAAAAGCAGAATGGCTAGGACACCTTTGTATCCTACTACGACTTATAGTCCACCTGAAGAATCTTCATTTAATCAAGATGTCGTCTTGACTGTTGAGAAGACCGTGAAAACACACACTGATGATCTCATGAGATTCCTCGAGGGAATTAGTTCGAGGCTGTCTCAGTTGGAATTGTATTGTTATAATCTTGACAAATCGATTGGAGAAATGCGCAGCGACCTAGTTCGTGATCATGAAGAGTCAGAGTTGAAGCTGAAGTCTCTAGAAAAGAACATGCAAGAGGTCTGTTTCTTAATCTGCGTGTATTGCTATAATGCATCTTGACTTATATTAAACATGAAGTGAGTCTTCCGTATGTTGAGGTTGGTGTGATATGTGAATAGTATATTCTGGAAATTTTGAGAACTTCTAGGATAGGATTCTTTGCTAAATGATAAGAGTTATGGTGCATCAGTACAGTGCAGATTATGTTCTTTTTCATATGTTTTGACCCACTAAATTATACCTTTATATTTTTGGCTCCAACTTTATTTACATTTTCTTACTTAGTGTCAACCTTGTCATAAACATTGTTTCACTATTACTCTGTTAATTTTAATGAAGTATTTATTTTGTTTTACATGTAGGTTCACAGGTCTGTGCAGATCTTAAGGGATAAACAGGAACTGGCTGATACCCAGAAGGAGCTAGCTAAACTTCAGCTTGCACAGAAGGATTCTTCTTCAGCTGCACGTAACGAAGAGAAACCTTCTCCTCTTGCTTCTGAAGAAAAGAAAAATGAGAACTCATCTGATGTCAAAAGTCTGCAATTGGCCCTTGTACCACACCAAGCGATTCCTCCACCGTCTCTCCCTGCCCGACCAGTCGAGTATCAGCAGCCATCTATGGCACCTCCATCTATGCCTTCCCAAACTATGCCACAATCACAAGTACAAGCTTATTACTTACCTCCACAAATGAATAATCAACCTGTCCCATCTCATCCATCTCAGACTCAATATATACCCGCACAAGCTCAACTTCAAGATTTCTCTAGGATGTCACCACAGCCAACACAATCTCAGGTTAACCAGGGGCCCCAGGTTCAGTCATTACCTCCATATCAGCAGCAGTGGCCACAGCCACAGCCTCAGCAACAGCAACAGCCACAGCCACAGCCACAGCCACAGCCTGTTCAACCACCCCAACAACCAGTTATGCAAACACAGATTAGGTCCTCTTCTCCAGCAATTTACTCATCCTACCTACCTAATCAATCAAATCAGTCTCCTGCAGATATGATTCCCAATAATATGCCAGTGCAAGTGTCCTACGCAGGTGCAACTCAACCTGGTTCAGTTGGTCCTGATGCATTACCATATGGTTACGGTGCTGTTGGCAGACCAATTCAACCACAGCCTTCATCTCAAAATCTCAAGTCTGGTTATGTGGCTCAATCAGGAGATGTATTCATGAATAGTGGGTCTCGCCCAGTACTTCCCCCTGGAGCTCCTTATATGATATTTGATGGTGAAGGAGGAAGGGCGCATCATGCTCTCCCACAGCCTCATTTTCAGCAAGGTGCTTATCCTCCTTCCAGTATCCCTCTGAATGCACAGCGCATTCCTGGTGCTAACATGGTTGTCCCTCAGTCCACCCGCAATCATCCTTACAACGAGTTGATCGAGAAATTGGTTAGCATGGGCTATAGGGGCGATCATGTCGTCGGTGTCATTCAAAGGCTGGAAGAGAGTGGTCAGCCTGTTGATTTCAATGCCGTACTCGACAGGCTGAATGGGCACTCTTCTGGAGGTTCTCAGAGAGGATGGTCCGGTTAAAACATCTTAGAATTCACTTGATTACGAGTACTATTTCTGTGTTTTCTGTTTTTGTGAAATGAATAAAGGATGACCATGTATGCGTTGTTTTGGTATATATTATAGGGATACCGAGATTTGTTTTAGTTATGTAATCTCGTACCCGAAGTTCGTACTGGTTGTATTACATGCTTTGATTCATTGCGCTATGTAAAGACTCATTTGGATGTATTGCTTGGAGTTTTAGTGGTTCTCATTTGATTGCCAAGTTTGATGTAATTTTGTTCAAAAGCTGTTTTTATATTCACCACCTATTGTTTATACTGTGGCAAGAAATTGACACTAATGATCACTTGTGAGTTCTTTCAGCTTTGTGGTGTTTTTCCAACTGGAATTTTAGGCTTTTTGCATGATCCTGCAAAATGGCACAAGGAAGACGTAATCCTACAATCCTTGGGACCATGACAAAGCTAAACAGCAGACAAAGTGTTACTTGTATATGAGCGGAAGCCTGAAAGGTCGATCATTGGAAGAGAAGAAGAAATCGGCCGTCCCGATAAGGTTTTCTTTTCCTACTATCTTTTGGTGTAGACTTAAAAATCCTCTTACTCGTCATTCGCTGCGTCTCTATCTTTATCTGTTTTTGCGAAGAAGCAACCTTCATCCTCGTTGTGTCAACCGGTACAAATCATTTGCAGTCGTTAACCATTACTCCATTAGCAGCTCAAACAGGTTGAAAACGGAGGGTCCCAAAATCTACACAAGGGTATTGTTGATTTAAATAAAAGAAATATTTATTTTATTGTTCGATTGTTTTGTGCTATTTTGCGAAAAATGAATATCTATAAAAAAAATCCATCATATATTATTGTTATTATGATTTGAGTATATAAGACATATAATATATTTAAAATATCCATGATTGATTAAAGTATGAATTTTTAATTGGTAATCATTAATGGGTTCTTCTGATATTAGGAATATGATAGTTTTATCCGGATTGTCAGTGTGATTATACTAAGCATAGACATTTTGTATAATGTGTTTATATATGATAAGGATCACATGTGATTTTAGAATATGTATTTAAGTATTGTTTTAAAGACTCACTTCAATGTCTCTAAGATGATCTTACGAAGCCTGAGTAATCATAAAGTCCTTGTTTTTGTTAACGGGTCTTTTGATTTGTTTGTGTTAACTTGTTTCAACAATGAGTAACTCTCTTGTGAGACTGTCTTACGAATTTTTATCTGTGAGACGAGTCAATCTTACCGATATTCACAATAAAAGTAGTATTTTTAGCATAAAAAATAATATTTTTGCATGTATGACCCAAATAAAAAATTCGACCCATGAAATTGATCCGTGAGACAGTTTCACAAGAAATTTTGTGTTCAATAATAAGCTGAACGCTTATATTTTGGAGACTCAGTTAATACATTTTATCTGAGTATATGATTTACAAACACGGAATCCGTAACTTCCGAAAGGATGCTAAAATAGTTTCCTTGAGTGTTAGTTTTGGTACGAAACAGTTTGAGCGCTCTAATTCGTAATCAGATTATGAATTAACTGTTGACTGGTGGATCAATGGTACTTGAGGCAAATGAATGGGTAAAACGGTAATTTCGCCTAACTCTATTTGTGAACCATGAACGAAGAAGGGTTGATCAACATGTACCGATTATATCGATGAGCTGTTCAAATCTTTTGGGTAAACACAGCTCCACATTTCGATAGTGCAGTTTCGAGTTTTTTTTTAGTGGAGTAACATTGGAATTAATAAATTAGATAATTAATCATCTTCATGAAATGTGATGGATACTCTTGAATAAGATTAATTATTAATTCTCATAAATTAATTAAATAATAAAAATGTTTATTATTTAAGATGACATTTTTATATTTGTAATTTGTTTATAAAAAAAAATTAATTAGGAAAAGGGAGAGAGATACACTTATTGTTTTAAATATTTAAAATCAAATATCATATATTTTATAATTATTTGGAAGTCAAATAATTTCAAATTACAAATAGATTTGATTTTCTAATTCAAATCTAAAACTCGTTCCTTGATTTTATGAATCGTGATTCTCGAGAATTCCAAAAATAATTGGTTTAAATTTTGGATGTCAAATACTAGATTTTTTTCTCACCAATTTTTGGAAGTCGAATATATTCAATTTTGTTGAGGTTTGGTTTTATTAATTTGAGAAGATGAAAGGCTCGAGAATCCTAATATATTATAGTTCAATATTTTAACTAAAATATTGGATATCAAATACTATATATTTGATAATTTATTTAGGTTAAAATTTTGTAGGGTTTATAGAGATTTTATTTCTTGACATTTGAAAAATGATTTTCCAAATTCTTGGATAGTTGATCGTAACTTAGCAAAAGAAATCATCAAAGATCTTATCTCAAAATGCTCGTGTCCTTCTCTATGTTATTTTAGAATTTTTTGCGAGTGAAAATCAGCCCACTTTTGTCCGTCGGTTGATTCGAAAGATTGGCAAGGAAAATCGTGTTACCTGGAAAAATTCCCGAGAATTGAATCATATACACAGACTCAAGTATCCAAAGATTTTCGATAACGATTCTAATATATTTTTGGTGTTTGCATATTTATTTGTAAGAGAACTTGTAAAAGTTTTTATATTTAAACTAGATTCTTTGTTCAATCTTGTTGTGAAATTTTTTAAAGCTGTTTAATATTATTTTTTACATATTTCCACCGCGCGTCGAATATGAAATACCAACAGATGGTATCAGAAACATGTGTTACAAAACATTATAATGTATTTTGTCTACAGTTCGTACTCATGTTTATGTATGATTGATCGTTCCTTCAGGCTTTAAGTTTTATTTATTTTTTATTTGATAAAAAACGTGTATTGCACTTGATTTGTGTAACGTATTTATTTGTAGTATTTGTTCAAGTTTTCAACCACCAAGTATCCGAATAGAACTGTTTTACTAAAATATTTTAAAGTTCTGATAATCAATGTAATTATAGAAAGGTTAAATACTTTAAAATATTTTAAAGTTTTCGAAATCGACATTTGGTTTTGTATGTACGCTCAATGGTGTGGCTATATCTTGGAAGAGTTCCAAGCAAGATACCGTTCTAGATTCCACCACTGAAGCTGAATATATTGATACATCTGCTGCAGCCAAAGAGGCAGTTTGGATTAGGAATTTCGTCCAAGAGTTGTGCGTTATTCTTAATGGAGTTGATCCTAGTCCCGGTATACTGCGACAACATGGTGCTGTTACACAAGCAAAGAACCAAGGTCTCATCAGCGATCCAAACATATACTGAGAAAATTCCACATCATTCGGGATTGTGGGAAGTGGAGATATATCAGTCGAAGTAGTCGCCTTTGCAGATAACGTTGTTGACCCACTTACAAAGCCCTTGCCAGGATCATTGTTTGAGAAAAATCGCGAAGCAATGAGATTAAAGTTTATGGGTAGTTGGCTCTAGGGCAAGTGTGAGATTGTTAGAGTAGATGCCCTGCAATCCAACTGTTGGCTAGGGAATTTATTGACTCAAGTGTAATAAATAGTTTTTATTTTAATATAATTTAAATTTTTGTGGTTTCATTTTGATTAATCTGTATAGACATGTAATCAGCATATATAAAGTTCTTGATTATACTTTAATACAAATGAATCGTAATTTGATCTTAAAACTCATTTGTAAACACTGTATATTCTAAATTCGTTCCTAGTCGATTCAGCCGCCTAAAAATAAGGATTGATGCAACCCGGCGAAATGGAAGAGTCAGGTAGGATACTCTGCCGGATTTGCTATCAAGATGTTAAAGGAAATATGAGTTGAACATTTGAACTGAACTTCTTTTCTTCCTGAGATATTTGAGAGATCTGCGAACAAGAAAGTAACCACGTGAATGGGCGCCGGAGGGGTGTTCGGCATGACCACTCCGATGCTTAAGTCAGTGAGAAACTCAAGCAAGAAAACCAATGTAGCCAAGTGATGGCTGTGTGATTGATGTGGAGAGTGGGAGTAAATGAACAATAAATGAGAGCATTCAATGTGTGAATTCAATATCTTGAATAGAGAGTAAATGCAAGTGAAGAACCTTGTATTTATAGTAGAGGATGTAATGATGACCTCGTTTTTTGTGTTTGAGCATTAATTATAATAGGGCGGCTGATTATACCCTATTGTTCTGACATGTCAAATATCATACTAGTCACATCCAGCCCACCTGATTTTGTCAACCACTTGCACTGGTGTCAGAGATAGATTGACTACACACACCTTACTTTATCGGCGGTATTAAATGCGGCACTCATATGTCGTCTTATCGATCCGGGAGCAATCCATGCTTCGGACCCGGGCAGTTTTCCATGAACAATCCCCATGGCCCGGGACGTCCCGGGGTATCATCACTCCCTCCTTAAATAGTCGGGCTAGAGTCGTACTTGCTGTCCCGATTAATCTTATGTGCCCGGTCAAGAGAGATATTCTGTCGTTTAGTCTCCCCGAGATGATAAGGATGATGTCATATTTGTCAGTGCTGACGTACGCCTTATCATTAAAGTTGTCAGGAACTTTTCGTATTCCGAGAAGATAAATATCATGGCGTCTCGAATCCCAGCGCTTGTCTTTTCGACTACCCGACACAACTTCCGAGGCATATCTGAGCCGTCCACGTGTCCTCCCATCGACGACCCAGATCACTTTTTACCCCCTATATATAGCAGCATAGGAGATTTTCAAAAATCACGTTCAAAATCAAAAAGGCGGCCAAACTCTTGCAATTTTTCCTCTCAAGTTTTCCGACGTACAAATCGTGTTTCCGGCGACTTCTACGTTTAACAGTCACCACTATTCATCTTTCCAGTAAGTCTTTTTAAACTACTCTTCTTTTCATCATATCTAACTCCACCTCTTCTACCTCCGGTCTTAACGCTAAGGGTCTGTCAAAGGATAACTCCCCGACCCCTTCCGCAACTTCCGAGCACATCCCCATAGCAATACATTTTCTTTCTTCCCGACCCCCTTCTAAAAAACAAGCCAAAGCCTCTTCCTCCCGACCTACTGGGGTTTCTGGCAAGGGGAAAGACAAGGTAGTAGGGCCCTTGTGGTTCTCTACCGTGACTTCTACCCTTCGCCCGGGTAGCTTAGAGGAGATAAGATCATAAGGCTCCATCCCTTTTACTTACAAAATCAAAATTCCTGGGCCAAACGATCACCCGGACACCCCTCCTCCCGGCTTCCAAACTTTCTTCCTAGAACAACTTAAAAGTGGCCTCCGTTTCCCAGTTCACCACTTTTTTGAAGGGGTGGCCCGCTTCTTTGATCTTCCCCTTAACCATCTCCATCCTAACGCCTTTAGGATCATGACCGCTACTTTTATTCTTTTCCGCATGAAGAACATTCCTATCAATTCTTCTATTTTTCATTATTTTTACTCTTGCCGGTTCAATGACTGGGGTCTTCTCTTTCATGGCCCGTATGCATTACCAGTTTCTAACTGACATCCCTTCCTCTCTGAAGGGATGGAAAACAAAGTTTTTCTTTTTACAATTCCCGACTCTTTCAACCTGTGCCCTGAATTTTCTATCTTCCTTGCCCACTCAACCCGAGCTTTCCCGAGACTTCAAACTTCTTCCCCCCTTCACCCACGCCTGGGATGCTTTGGAAAAGTAGTCCTTCCTATCCTCGATGTTGATCGGGGGAAATAATCTGGTTCATTATGGGATCGGGTCCCGGCCTGAAGACCCTGTGGACCGAATTATAGACGAATTTGATCAAGCCGGGTCGCAAGCTGGTAAATCACTATCTTAATTCTTTTATCTTGGCATATTAATTTTTCTGACTTGTTTTTCTCCGATGCAGCTGAAGAAGATATGATCAAGGCGAGATTTCTTGAAGCAGCTGCCAAGAGAAAAGCAGAGCAAAAGAAAGCCCGGGCGGAGAAGAGGGCCCGGGAGGTTCAAGAGCGGGAAGAGCGCCAAGCTCGGGCGGAGGCTGAGGCTGAGGTCCGGGAGCTAGAGGAGAACATGATCTGGGGAGAGGCCGGGGTCCAAGAGGAAACGACCCCCGCCCGGGAGGAAACTACTTCCCTGGCCGCTGAAGAGGACCCGACGCCTCTTAATCACCGAAAGAGGAAAGCTGCTATGGAGCCGGTAGTTGAGACGGTGGCCATAGAGGATGAGACTGAGGAGGTGGTCCGGCCTCCTCCTCTTGCTGGGTCATCTTCTGGTCCGCAGGGCGAGAGATCCTGGGTCCTTCCCAATATTTTTGGGGATGACGTCAGCTCGGATCTAGTCAAGATGATCCGAGGTCTCTTATGCCCGGATGAGGTGGGACATCTCCAAGGACTCCATCCGAACGAGATGTTGTGCGAAGGAGTAGCCCGGTCCTTCTCTGTAAGTTCTTCTGTGTACTTTTATCGTTTAATCCTGTACCCATTTTACTTACCTCTTTCATATTTTCAGGGCTTGCAAATCCTCATGGCATCATTTGAGCGAGTGGCTCAGGCCGCCAAAAGGGCCAACATCCAGGCCAGCTCTGCCCGGGAGACGCATGCCAAACTCCAGGAGGAGGTAGGCCGGTTGAAGGAGCTCCATGAGCATGTTCTGGCCCTAGAGAGGGCTGTCTGGGAGCAATAAATGAACTTGACCCGAGCAGAACTAGCTGAGGCCCGGGCAGAGGTGCAGGCGGCCAGGGAAGAAGCAGAGTCCTCCCGAATCCAAGCCGAGGATTTCCAGGCTGCTGTAAGCCTTATAAAGACTGCCCAGGAGGAACAAATGGCAAATTTCCTGAAGTCCCCGGAGTTCAAGAAGATGGTGGCTGACAAAACCTTCCCTTACTTTGAACAGGGCTTCAATAAGTGCCTGGAGCAGTTTGAAGAGGCTGGGCCTCGTCCCAGCAGACCGAGAGGACTTCCCGGACTTGGAGAAGGCTACTGCATCCCTCCCGGATGAGGAAAAGGAGGAGGATCCCAAAGTAGTAGACTAGGACTGTATATATTTTTTTATATTTATTCCCGGGCTTCCGAGCATCTTGTGAATTTTTTTCAGTATTAATGAAATACTCTTTTCTGGTATTTGTCAACTGCTTTAAAATATTTCCAAGTAGCATAAAACTCTGCTTCGAATACCCTTGTAGATTTTAATCAAACTTCACCAAACACTTAAGTTGGGGGCATGATCCTTTAAACAACTGATCTTGATAACTAGTTAGGATGCGAGTCCCTTAATCGTAGGAGATAACTGGGGTAAATTTCCCGGGCCAGGGTACGGGTCCCTGGGCTTCGGAGATAACCGGGGTGCGGATCCCCGGGCCATGGTACAGGTCTCTGGGCCAGGGTACGGGTCCCTGGGCTTAGGAGATAACCGAGGTGCGGGTCCTCGGGCCAGGGTACGGGTCCCTGGACTTAGGAGATAACACGGGTCCCTGGACTTAGGAGATAACCGAGGTGCGGGTCCCCGGGCCACGGTACGGGTCCCTGGACTTAGAAGATAACCGAGGTACGGGTCCCCGAGCCAGGGTACGGGTCCCTAGACTTAGGAGATAACCGAGGTGCGGGTTCCCGGGCCAGGATACGGGTCCCTGGACTTAGAAGACACTTCTTTGGAACAATTTCTTTATTTGATGTACAAGAAATAGATGCAAAAGCTTCTAAATATAATATTTCTTCAAATGAAAAGCATTCCAAGGCCTTTTAAGAGAGTGTCCCTGAGAATCTTCGAGATAATAAGCTGCCCCCTAGCTGACTCTCTGAATTATTTTGAAGGGTCCTTCCCACCGTACTTCCAATTTCCCCACATCACCTACTGGCTTTACTCTTTTCATGACCAAGTCTCCAACCTGGAAATCTCATGATCGGACATGCTTATTATAAGATTTCATTACCCGGCTGCGATAAGCTTCCATTCGAATGGCTGCCCGATCTCTCTTTTCTTCAACTAGATCAAGTTCAATGGCTCGGGATTGATCATTGTTGCTTGGATAAGATTCTATCCGAGTAGAGAATTGCCCAATCTCCACAGGTAGGACTGCTTCTGAACCATAGACTAGGCTGTAGGGAGTTTCTCGAGTAGATGATCGTGGTCTAGTTCGATATGTCCATAATACACTCGGTAGTTCCTCCACCCAATCTTTACCCTTTCCATGGAGCCGGGCTTTCAATGCTTGCACAATGATTCTATTAGTCACTTCAGTCTGGCCATTAGCTTGGGGGTAGGCTACTGAGGTGAAGGATTGAACAATCTTCATTTCTTGACACCACGAGGTAATCTTCTTTCCCTGGAATTGCCTCCCATTATCTGAAATCAATTTTCTTGGGATGCCATATCTGCAAACAATATTTTTCCAAAGAAATTTCATGACCTCTTCCTCAGTAATTTTGGCTAATGGCTCGGCTTCTACCCACTTGGAGAAATAATCCACAGCCACAAGAAGGAATTTTTTCTGTGCTCGGGCTATGGGGAAAGGACCCACAATATCCAACACCCATTGATCAAAAGGGCATGATGCTGAAATCGGTTGCATGTTAGCAGCGGGGCGATGGTGAAAATTAGAATGGTGTTGACAACCCTAGCATTTTTTAACAAGCCGGACAACGTCTCGATTCATTTGGGGCCACCAAAATCCGGCCAATATAGCTTTCCGGGACAGGGCAATCCCACCGATGTGTTCACCACAGCACCCTTCGTGTATTTCTTGGAGGACATACTCTACCTCATTTTCTGATAGGAATTTGAGCAATGAGCCTTGATATGATCGCTGTATAAAACATCATTCAAAAAGGCGAATCTGGGTGCTTGTTTTTTGATTTTCCGAGCTTGAGCTTTATCTTCAGGGAGCTTATTATGGACTATATATTCGATGAGAGGGGTCATCCACGAGCTTCCTTGGGCAAATGATACTTCTTCATCGACGGAAAGCACTAGCCGGGTAAAACAAAGAACTTCCCGGGTGCTTATATCTGACATGGAAGAAGCTAATTTGGCTAAGGTATCAGCTTCTGCATTTTCCTCCCTGGGAATTTGCTCAACGCTCCAGTCGGTTAGAGACGATGCCCGGGCCTTGATGAGCCCCAAATACTTGAGCATTTTTTCATTCTTGGCCTCATATGCTCCCTTGACTTGCTGGGTGATCAACTGAGAATCAGAATAAATAATGACCCGGGAGGCACCGACTTCCCGGGCAGCCTGCAACCCTACCAGAACAGCCTCATACTCTGCTTCATTATTGGTGACCCTGGAGTCGATCCTTAGAGCCACCTTGATCTTTTCTCTTGATGGGGCAATCAGGACCACCCCCACTCCACATCCTGATAGATTCGATGCACCATCAACAAAGATTCTCCATACCTCTTCTTCTCCCGGTTGAATCATCTCTATTAAGAAGTCTGTTAAGGCTTGGGCCATAATAGCAACTCGAGGTTTGTATTCAATGTCATACTCCCCAAGCTCTACATTCCATTTAACCATTCTTCCTGAGACTTCGGCGTGTGTCATGATCCTCTCGAGTGGAGAATTGGTGAGAACCACAATTGGATGTGAGAGGAAATAAGGCCTGAGTTTCCGGGCAGTCATCACCAGAGCCAGGGCTATTTTTTCCACTTCACTATATTTCAATTCTGCTCCTCGGAGGGCATGAATGATGTAATATACCAACTTCTGGTCAGCCCCTTCTTCCTTGACGAGCATCGAACTAACAGCGTACTCAGTAGCAGATAAATAGATCCACAATTTTTCCCCGGGCTCTGGTTTTTATCAAGACAGGCAGCTTGGCCAGATGCTTCTTCAAGTCTTGAAAAGCTTGTTCACATTTTTCATCCCAGCCAAATTTTTGTGCTTTCCTCAAAACTTGAAAAAATGGATAACTTCGATGAGCAGACCGGGAAATGAAGCGTGACAAGGCTGCAATCCTCCCAGGTTAATTTTTGCACATCCCGAATAGATTGAGGGGAAGGCATGTCCATTATTGCTTTGATTTTTTCGGGGTTGACTTCGATTCCCCGATCAGTTACCAAGAAACCCAAAAACTTCCCACTTCTCATCCCAAATACACATTTAGCCGGGTTGAGCTTTATTCCATACTGTTTCAGAGTGGTGAAGGTCTCGGCCAGATCATCAATAAAGCAGGAAACCTCTCGGGTCTTGATTAGAATATCATCCACGTATACCTCAATATTCCGGTTTATCTGCCTCTGGAAGACATGATTCATCAAGCGTTGGTATGTAGCCCCAGCATTCTTCAATCCAAAGGGCATAACAACGTAACAGAAGGTGCCTCCGGAGGTGATAAAACTGGCCTTATCCTGGTCTTCAAGAGCCAAGGGGATTTGGTGGTACCCCTGATAGGCATCCAGAAAGCTTAATAATTCGCATCCAGAGGTTGAATCCACCAGCTGAATCAATCCGGGGAAGTGCATAACAATCTTTGGGGCAGGCTTTATTCAAGTCCTGAAATCGACACACATTCTCCACTTCCCGGTGGATTTTGGAACGAGAACCACATTTGAGAGCCAAGTAGGGAATTGGACTTCTCTGATATGGCCGGCCCGCAACAGCTCTCCTACTTGCTCTTCAATGACTTTATCTTTTTCAGGGCCAAAGTGACTCTTCTTTTGTTTCACAGGCCGGGATCCTGGGAGAATATTCAATTTGTGCTCGGCCACTTCTGATGAGATCCCGGCCACTTCCTGTTGAGACCAAGCGAAAACACCAATGTTAGCTTTTAAGCAATTTAGAAGATTTACCCGGGTGGACACGTTGATGTCTCGGGCCACCCGGACGTGCTTTCCCGGCTCAATTTCCACCACTTCTTGCTCCTCATCCGCAACAAAATGTACTTCTCTCTCTCTGGCCACCTCCTCTTGACTCCCCTTCCCCTTCCCCTCCCTTCTTGCCTTCTTCTGGTCTACCCGGACAGTCTCCCCGTAGCATCTCCGAGAAGAGGGTTGATCCCCCTTGACTTCCCCGACCCGTCCTCGTACTGGAAATTTAATTTTTTGGTGATAAGTGGAGGCCACAGCTCTCATCTCATTCATAGCTGGCCTCCCCAAGATGATGTTGTTGGAGGACGGGGCGTCCACCACGGTAAAGACTGTCACCACAGTTTTCCTCAAGTCCCCGGTTCCCAGGGTCAGTGGCAGGGTGATTTCCCCCTCAGGGTACACTGCATGTCCAGCAAAACCAAACAAGGCAGTCTCAACCGCTTCTAATTGATATTCATGCAAATCCATTTGGATCAGTGCCTCTTTAAAGATGATATTGACAGAGCTGCCATTGACAACAAATACTCTCAAGACATCATAATTAGCCACTCGGGCTTGGATAACAAGAGCATCATTGTGGGGTAGACTGACTCCCCTGAGGTCTTCTAGGCCAAAGCTGATAACTGGCTCGTTTCTCCCACTTTCATCAACCTCCAAGCACTCCCTTTTGCTTCTTGCTTTTCGAGCCCGGTTGGAATCGCCATCTGTTGACCCTCCCGAAATCATTTTTATCACTACCCAGCTCGGGGAAGGGTCCTTCCTTTCAGTTTGTCGGCTTCTTTCTCCCCGAGAACCTGCTTCCTCCTCCCTTCTGCTTCCACTCGAGACGTCTGTTGACTTCTGGGGAATATTAGGTCCGGGACGTCTAGACAACCAAGGTGGCTGTCTAGACTTATCTCGAGGAGGATGAGATGCTGGCGTAGGATGCCTACTAGACTCCTTCCTCAGTGTTCGGCATTCATTGGTATTGTGATAACACTCTTTGTGGAGGGCGCAAAACCCTTTCTTCTCCAGTCTGGGTGGTTGGGCTGCTGAACTCAGACGAGGAGTCATGTCCGAGCTACATTCTTGGATTTCCTGACCCAGGGCAATTCTCAAAGGGATATGAGAGAAATGCCCCGGGCCACTCTTCTTGTGAGCTCTTTCCTCAGGCCTGACAGCCCGATTTCCCCTCGATCTCTTCAAAGCTTCTCTCTTCTGGTTCTGCGCTTCTTCCATATTGATGTATTTCTCTGCCCGGGATAGAAGATCTTCAAAGTTCTCGGGCAGTTTTTTGGTCAGGGATCGAAAGAAATCCCCTTCCCACAGTCCTTGCATGAACGCGGTAGTTTTTGTCTCGGGTGCACAGGATGGGACATCAGGACTACCCGGTTGAATCTCTTGATATACGCCCTTAAGGTTTCATCTTGTCCCTGCTTCACCTCAAACAGGCTGAAAGCAGTCTTCTTGTATTTCTTGCTACTACTGAATTGATGCAAGAATACTTCTGAAAGTCCTCAAAACAATGAATGCTCTGCGGTGCCAGCCCTTCGAACCATCTTTGTGCAGAGTCGACCAGGTTGGTTAAAAACACTTTACATTCGATCTGGTCTCCGTAGCAATGCAGCATGGCCATATTCTCAAAGCGAGCAAGGTGCTCCTCGGGGTCAGAACTCCCGTCATAGTCCTTAATCTTAGCTGATTTGAAGTGCCCGGGCAGTGGTTCCCGGACAATGATATTAGAGAATGGACAACCCTTTACAACTTGAGCACTGCTCTTAGAAACAACCTGCCCTTCCAACGCCCTCACCTTCTTCCTCAATTCCTCCAACTCCTCTGCCACAGTAGGAGATTTGGAACCTGCACTTGACTCCTTCTTTCTTCCTCCTGCGACTGCTCACGTTGTTGCTCGGGGTGACTGGAATGATGAGTAGTGGTATTTTTTGCCATGGCTGTCTTAACAGCATCAGTTATAATCTTATTCAACTCCTCGAGTGTTAAATGGATGGTGGGCGGAGGACCATTATGTGGGGGGCCACCTGCAGAGAGACGAGTGTTGTTCTTTTCCTGGACTCGGGAAGTGTCTTGATTTTCTCTTCTAGTAGGAGCCATATCAACGCCTTAGAACTCAAATTTCCCACAGACGGCGCCAATGATGCAACCCGGGCGAAATGGACGAGTCGGATCGGATACTCTGCCGGATTTGCTATCAAGATGTTAAAGGAAATATGAGTTGAACATTTGAACTGAACTTCTTTTCCTCCTGAGAGATTTGAGATATCTACGAACAAGAAAGTAACCACGTGAATGGGCGCCGGAAGGGTGTCCGATGTGACTACTCCGATGCTTAAGTCAGTGAGGAACTCAAGTAATAAAACCAATGTAGCCAAGTGATGGCTGTGTGATTGGTGTAGAGAGTGGGAGTAAATGAACAATAAATGAGAGTGTAATATCCCAACCTTTTAGCATTTTATTGTTTATGATATTATTTTTGGTTGGGTGTTTAGGAAATATGGTTATTGGATATTCATGGTTTATTATTGTAATGGATATTGATATGGTTGATGGTTGAGATTATGTGGAATGGTTAAAATATGGTCATTGTTTATGATTATTGTTTTGGTATTATGTCCATAGTTGGTGATGATTAAGGAAATGAATAGGTAGAATAGAAAGTTGATTTTGAGTCAAATAGGAAATTGGTATGAAATATGGTTATTGGATATTCATGGTTTATTATTGTAACTGGTACCAAGTCTCTTTGAACTATGTACTTTTGCCAAGAGGTCATGGGTTCGAGACTTGAGGAGGTATCACTCCACCAACCTGGTGTGGAGAGTCCTATGAGTAATGACGCATGTGGAAAGCTCGTGAGGGAAAAGGCCCCAGTGGGAACCCAAGATGGGACAAGGCCCCCGAGGGAGCCCAAGATCGGGATAGCCCATGGTCGTTACAGAGAGCATTCAATGTGTTAATTCAATATCTTGAATAGAGAGTAAATGCAAGTAAAGAACCTGGTATTTATAGTAGAGGATGTAATGATGACCTCGTTTTTTGTGTTTGAGAATTAATTATAATAGGGCGGCTGATTATACCGTATTGTTCTGACATGTCAAATCTCATACTAGTCACATCCAGCCCACCTGATTTTTTCAACCACTTGCACTAGTGTCAGAGATAGGTTGGCTACACACACCCTACTTTATCGGCGGTATTAAATGCAGCACTCATATCGAAGTAGCCTGGGTAAAATGCTTCTCGGGATTTCTTAAGAGAGGCCGGGCATACAACGTCCCGGGAAGATAATGTCCCGGGTGCTCCTATGGCCCGACCTCTCAACTGACTGGCCTCTCCATGAATTCTTCAAGTCGTACTCTCTTCGTCCCGGGCAATCATATGACTCGGATGTCGGTCCAGTTTGTCGTCTTATCGATCCGGGAGCAATCCATGCTTCAAACCCGGGCAGTTTTCCATGGACAATCTCCATGGCTCGGGACGTCCCGGGGTATCAAGGATAAATGCCGCTTAAGGTTGAGACTAGCATCTGTGATGTTGTGTACCGTGTTTCATGGTAAGGGCATAAAGATGTCCAATCGTAAAGATGAGTAATCATACGATAATTGTACCGAAAAACCCTCCCTTGGAGTTTCCAAGTGGTTATCATTCATCGAGAGGAAAAGTTTGTGGTTGTGATTGTACATGATTAGTCCTTACGACTCGGGACAACTACTGAGGCTCTGCATACAAGGATTGTGCTTTTGACTCATTCACCGACTCCGCGAGGGTCACAAGGTGGCCAGGTTGGGTGCAATTACGACATATGTAGGAGTCAGTGCATTGTAGTCGAGAATTCATCGCTCACCTATGGGTGTGGATATCATATGTGATCTAACGAAATAATAGTGCAAGAAATCTCTGGCTGGAGTGTGGGATATACATTCGGGAAAAAGTTCTCTAGTTGTGCATATGATGACACTATGAATATTTCATGATTGTATCACGTAACTATCGAATATAATATGCAACCCTCGATGAACCAATAGTTGCCGATTCGATCGTGATATATGAGATGAAGGGACCGTACTGTACGTTAATCATAACCGATTGGTTCTTACAGGCACTATCAGTGATACTGAAACGTCAACTACTTTTTAACTTTAAAATCCTACTATTTTTTTTTTCTTTTTGAAACATAAAATTTTGAACTACCAATTTAAATTAACTCAATTTAACATTTAAAATCTCAAGTGCATAAAATCCCTATAATCGTCAATTAACAAAAATCTACGTCAATTTTTAAATGATCAAAACTAAAATTCAAAATAATGCATAAAAATCTTTAATATATCATTATCAAAATCTTTAAAACTTTAACTATCAAACTAATGCGGAAAGTAATGTCCCTCAGGAGTGTACTGTCAGACTCGATCCACTCAAGCGTCAGCGCTGTAACGCCCCGAAAATTCTAAGGTCCACGCGAACCACATGCATGCAATTATTAAATTCCTTGTGTATTTTAATTAAATGTTTAATTGCATGAATTAATTATGTTGCGTATATTTACATGTTTAAAATATATTTTTCTACATGATTGCATTAAAGTGTCTTTTTAAAAGGTTAATTGAGTTGCGATCGAGGAACGGAGACCGATGGCTGAAAAAAATAGAAAATGTTTTTATTGGTTATTTGTTTTTAATTATTTAAATTAAGGGTGATGCTTTTTCTTATTTTTGAAGGGGTTTTGAGGTGATTTTATACGTCAGAATGTAATTTTTATCGGTGTTGGATTTTCAACAAAAATGCAAACGTTTTAGCAATCCGGCTAATAAATTCAGAAACTTTATTAAACAAAACTATTTTAATATTTTAATTAAATCCTAATCAAGCATTAATGGGTCTAAGCCTTAATTAGTGTTTAAATATGATAAATCACCCCAAACTTCACACAAAACTCACGCCTCACTTTTCAGAATTTTTGCATACCAAAACTCTCTCCCAAAACACTCCATCACACGACACAACATACACAATTAAGAGGAAAAAATCGAAGCAAGCTTCAAGGAAAAATCAAGCCTTGGTTGTCGTCGCCGTTCTTCGCAATCGTCAACGAGAATTCGTGCGTTTAAAACGCAAAGGCATGACATGCTCTTTCCTTCACATATCTATCACACCATAGTATTTATTTAATTGTGTTTTACATAAAAATCAAGTGCCATCATGTTATATTTTCGTATATGCTTCATAAGTGATTTTTAAGGCTTGGGTTTTCATTCCAAAACATGTTTATTATGTGCCTAAAGGGGCTGCCATGAATTAAGATGATATAGGGCATGTTTTACACGAGTTTAAGGCCTTAGACACACCCCACACACGCTGCAAAAATAAAGGGAACAAGATGGGACCAGGTTGCTATCATGGTGGTTCGAGGGGTTCGATTTTGGTCTTGAGGGCTAGGCTTGGGTTCGGATTGGGACCAGGGCTAGCTAGGGACGTGGTTGAGTCAGGGGAAGAGTCCTAGCCACGCTAGGACTCGAGACCAGGGGCTGGAAAGGAGTCCTAGATAGCTAGGACTCCACCCGAGAACAAGCTATGGATGTCACGCAGATTGTGCAGCAGTGTGCAGGTTTAAGGGGCTCGGCCAGGGGCTTTGGGCTGGGCTAGGCTAGGTCCTTAGGGTCCTATGAAGGTGAACAGGGGGCTGCTTCAGGATCTGGTGTGGTTGGCTAGGTCCTAGCAACAGAAACGTGGAATGGTAGGTGGGTTTCTCGCCCATATTATGCTACTGCTGGTAGAGCTTTGGTTTTGGAGCTTTGGGGTCGAGTCCTTAGGTACTAGGGGTCCTAAGAGGGTGCACAAGGGTCTGGGCAGGGGCTGGAGCTGCGTCGTTCACTGCTGGATCAGCTGGAGGTGGAAAACGTGAGGGAAGATCATAAAGTGCATGCAACCTGGGCTTGCTTCAGGCGGCTCGTGCGTGAGTTCAGGGGCTGGGCTAGGCTTGGGTTGGGTCTGGGCGTGGTCCAGGGAAGGTTATGGTCATGAGGGGTCAAGTGGTTAAGGGCTGGAAGGGTCCTAGACTAGGTGGGTTGGCTAGGTTTTGGCTCAAGGTGGCTCGGGCGTGGCTCGAGTAAATTAGGGGATGGCTCGGTGTGTTCGTTAATGTGTCAAAAACGAAAATAATAAAGCTAACATTAGAACCATGGGTCCACGGGTGTGGCTCATTACTTGAAAGGGTATAATAAATAATAAAAATGTTATTTTAAAAATTTGGGATCGAAATAACGAGTTTTGGATTTATCCGAGATTTAATCGCCGCAAGAAACGCTAATTAACGAATTAATTGAAACGCCTAGATTTTAGCTTAATAAAATTATGGAAAATTATGTTTAAGCTCAAATAATTATTAAAAGTCTAAGTTTTGAATTAGGGAATTTTATATTACGGTTTGGTTTAATTCGGGTTTAAAACGCAGTAATATGCTATATTTAAAGAATAAATTAAAAGTCATCGAATTAAGCTAAATAAAAATATGAGAAAATTCAGGTAGACTTAAATAATTATTTGGGACATATTAGAGTCAATTAAATTAAGAAAAAGTCAAAAAGGTGAAATTTTACGTCCAGGGGTAAAACGGTCATTTTACGCCTAGAAATTAGTAAACGTCATGACAGTGTCCTAAATGTTGTTTTATATGCTAATATGATTATTTTCAATGGTTATGAATGTTTATGAAATTTTATATGTTAAAGTACGATTTTTAAATGTCTATGATTTTTGGGCATTTAAAAGACATGTTGCATGATTGGTTTCAAAATAAAACGATATTATTATGCATATTTTTATTAAGTGATGTAAATACGACATGTTTAAGGACGTGAAAGGATTGTGACTAAATACGTGATACGTTGGAAATATCGTGAGGGTTATGGTCCCAGTGGGAGCCCCACGATTGTGTTTCCTTGGATACGGATATGAATAAGAATATGAATATGTTAATACGTTGGCCAAGGCCCAGTTGACCGGTGAGAGTGTTGCTGGTGTCCCCGCCGTCCAGTACTGTGGTTTTCTCTAGATGGATCCATCGCCCAATACGTTTAAGAATACGAGTCATAATCACGATCTGAATTCAACAAACACGAATATGAATATGAATATATTAATATGAACATGAATATGTTGATATGAATATGGATACGAATATGAATATGTTTAGGTTTATATGAAAATGTGTATGAAAATATTTATGCATAAGATTATGAAAACGTTTTTATTTAAAGTTTTATGCATCTTAAAAATGTTTACGAAAATGTTATGTTTTATGTTTATGCATCTTCAGGAAAACGATATTTTAAAGTACAAGTATTTTTCACTGTCGTATGTGATCTGTATATGTAGTACTTGTTATCAAAAATATGATGTGTTGAGTCTTTAGACTCACTAGGTGTGATTGATGCAGGTGATTATGATAATAATGTTAATGGAGGTCTTGATGGTTGACTTTGCTGGGCTGAAGGTACACATAACCCGAGGACCAACGCTAGTTTTTCGCACTAGTTATGATTTTAAGATTTTGTTAAAGATATTTTATGACTTTTATTTATGTTTATGAGGTGTTTTTGAGAGGTTATAGTATGAGCTATACTTTTCAAATAATGTTTTTAGGTTGGTAAAATGTTTGATGGTTTTATGCTTTAAACTATTTCCTTTGCATTTTTAAATGTCAGTTGGTTGCGTTATTTAAAAATGACGTCAAAAATACTTTAATTATTTTATGCAAGTGTTCGGCCAATGCTAGTAAGGGTAAAAAAAAATCTAGTACAAGTTAAGAAAACGAATAACAGACGTTTCAAGCGCCTCCCTCAATCTTATCATCACCTGCAACATTCAAACCTAGTGAGTCTAATGACTCAGCATGTTCTAAACATGAGTAGCAAATAATACGTATACAACAAATGCTTTAAAAATCATACATTTATTCAAAATAAGTTATCATAAATTTGTAAGCATAATTTAATCGTCAAATCATAAAACTTTCAATCATTTATCATTTTGGATGAAGCTTGATCTTGAAAGAGACTAGCTATATCCTCTGGTCATCTGATCAGTCTTAGCTCACCATTACGTATGGGACGGGCACTAGGCACTGACGTAAAATGAAAATACGATCGTTGGGCTCCCTCTGGGACCTTCTCCCTCACGATATTCCCAAAAATCATAAATCATATCTTTCATGTCACAGTCAATTCACATCCTTCAAAATATTTTTCATTTTCTTTTTAATCATAAAATATTGTGTCCTTTCCGCATCGAAAAAATAATATTTTAACGGAAAAAATTATGCAGCTTTATCATAAATCATAAAATTTCATATTTTCATCATAAACAATTTAAAATATCATTTAGCATGCGTTATGATTCTTCGGCACACTGCCAGATCTTTCGTACTACATGGGACGTAAAATGACCATTTTACCCTTGAACTCTAAAATTCTCGATTTTGACTTTTTCTCACTTTTGTTGACTTGAGATTATCCCAAATAATTATTTAAGCTTAAATTTGACTTCTACTTTTTTTATTTAACATAAGCTTGAGCTTTTTGATTTAATTCCTTATTTACTAAACCGTAAAGCGTTTTAATCCCGAATTCATTCTCAACTTTAATATTTTCTTCCCAAACTTTAAACATAAACTTTTAATACCTAAACTACCTTTGTGAACCATGAATCGACCGTTGTCGACCATGATTCGAACAATTTCTTCTCCTAGCCTCAAAGCCGAACCCTAATCTCTCTAGGACTCTTGGCCTCACTCAAACCACGAGCCACCACCGAGCCACCCTTGACCAGACCTGAACCCAGCCCCACTGGACTCCACCTGGACCATCCCTGGGCCAACGCACCAGACCCAACCCACACGAAAGTCCCTGCGCAACAACACCTAGCCGCGATTCATCGAGCCGCCATGGACCAAGCTGCACCAGCACGAGCCCTGACCTCAGGCCACCATCCCTAGAACCTATTGGACTAGCCTAGACCACCACTACCCAACCCGCGCACCCCCTTGAATACTCTAGCCGCTTCATGCACGGGTGAGAGTCCTTGTGTGAAAGGACTCTCCCTTCGCCGCAGCCTCCGAGTCCAGCCACTGTCCAGCCCACCTTGAACCCTTCTTAACCCTCCAGCCGCAGCCACACAGGGCCTGGTCCATGCCCTGGCGTTGCCTCACCTTAGCCGTGCCCTTTCCCGAGAGAAAACCCCAGGACTCTTCCTCCCTTATCCTTTCACGTTTCCAGCCTATGTTCCTCCATTAAACGACCCTTTTTATGACCCTTAAACATCACCTATTGGCAGCATATCCTTAGGAATCATAAAACGTTTCAAAAGTGTAAAAGCTTCACAACTTTGAAAATAATTATCAAATGTTAAGCAATTTGAACTCAAATATTTTTTATGCTAAAAAATACATAAAACATGCATATTATGATTTGAATGGTGCATCAAAAGAGTTTATAAGCGTGTCTTTACGTTTAAAACGCTCGAATATTCGATCGTTGGTGTGGGTTGCGAAGGAAGATGAACGACGACGAAAACTCCTTGAATTTGCTCTTGATATTTTCAAAAATATGTGTGTGTAGTGTGTGTGTGTTTCGGCTGCTTTTCCTCAAGAAAAACCTATGATTTCTTTTTTATAGATTTTAATTTGCATGTTAATGAGCTTAGGTTTTGGGCCTTTGAGTTTAGGAACAATTGGACCTACTAATCTTAGGTAAAATAGGCTAAATAACACCTATTTAATTGAAAAATAAAAGTTTATAAAATTTGTTTTCAAGAATAATAATTTTTTGGCTTTTAAAAGCCCCTCGTTTGTCCAAAACCGGCTTCCCGGGTAAAATCGAGCTCGTCTCATAAAATAATTTGGACTCTATTATTTTTAGAAAAAATTAATCATATTAATAAGTCTTGAAATTATTTATTGAAAAAAATATTTTATCTTGGTCGTCTCCGGTCTCCTTTCCCCAGCCTATTATCGAATATGCGGATAAAATATTCAATTCTCATGAAATCATGCAGTCTAATCGTTTAGTCATGCAATATGTACTATTTAAGCATTAAAATAAATCAATTAAATAAAACAATTAAGCAATTTAAATCATTTTCATGCATATGGTTTACGTGAGTTAGTTTTTGGACGTTGTAGATACCTAGAAAATCATGGGGCGATGCTACTAGACGCTCTTACCATGATTCAATGGGTTTAATCAGAAAATGGTTTCTGACATTCTCATGATCAAATGTTGGTGCATAGAATGTGAGAAAATTAGGATAAGTCGGAATAAAAGAAATTGTCCTGAATCACAATAAGTTATGTACCCACGGCTAGCTGTACCCCTGGATCATTGAGAGCCACACAAGCATTGGATCATTTTGTTCCCGTTGAGAGAATAAATTCAAGGAGTTCTATTTATATAAAATTATATATGATATAGTTTAACGTCCCGAAAATTTGAGGGTCCACGTAAACCACATGCATGCAAGTTATTAAATTTATTTGCATTTTATTAAATTGTTTTAGTGCATTAAATGCATGTTTATTTCATTAATTTGTATTTTAATTCATTATTTATTTAAAGTTTCATGCATTAGGATTTTAAGTTGCATTTCACGCTCAAACGAGGAACGGAGACCGGGGAATTTTCAGGAAAATTATTTTATTCAGTGATTAATTTTAATTAATTAATATAAGGTGTTTTAAGTGTATTTTTCAAGAAATGAGCTTTGTTGGGTATTTTTAACCGCCAGAGTTTTTTAATCGGTACGCAAATTTTATCGAAACGAGAGTCTTTTTGAGGGTTCGGGCAATTTTTGCAAAAAAGTACCTAAACTAAATATTTTTCGAGAGTATTATTGGGCTTGATGGGTTTATTTTTAAGCTTAATGGGCTCAAAACCCTTTTTATCCTTTAATTTTCATGTTATGGCTCATTAGTGCTTAATTAATTATTTTAACAAACACCATTAAGCAACCCTGATGGATATTCAGGCTATTATTAAATTCTCATTGCACTCAAAGATCAAGAAAAACTACATTCACGTGTCTTTTTGGAACATTTGCATTCAGAAGGATGCCATTTGGTTTATGCAATGCTCCAACAACATTTCAAAGATGTATGCTAAGCATTTTTAGCGACATGATTGAAAATTGTTTGGAGATTTTCATGGATGATTTAACTATTTTTGGGAATACATTTGATAATTGTTTTGAAAATTTGGAAAATTTTTTAAAAAGATGTGAGGAAAAAGATTTTATTTTAAATTGAGAAAAATGTCATTACATGATTACTTTTGGGATTGTTTTGGGACATATTGTGTCATCTCATGGAATTGAAGTTGATAAAGCAAAAGTTGAAGTCATTGACAATTTATCCCCTCCAAAAACCATTAAAGAAATTCGCTCATTTTTAGGACATGCTAGATTTTATAGGAGGTTTGTAAAGGACTTTAGTTTAATCTCTAAACCCATTTGTAACCTCTTAACAAAAGACACTGCATTTGAGTGGACTCAAGAATGTCAAAATGATTTTGATAAAATCATTCGATATTTAATATCAGCTCCTATCATGCAACCTCCTGATTGGTCTTTACCATTTGAAATCATGTGCGACGCGAGTGATTATGCAGTCGGTGCAGTATTGGGTCAAAGAAGAAACGGTAAGCCTTATGTGATATATTATGCAAGTAGAACTTTAAACAATGCTCAAATGAATTACTCGACAACTGTAAAAAACTACTTGCTGTAATATTTGCATTAGATAAATTTCGTTCTTATTTGATTGGATCAACGACTATTGTGTTTACTGATCATTCTGCTATTAGATATTTATTGACCAAACAAGATGCAAAGCCACAACTGATACGATGGATTTTTTTGCTCTAAGAATTTGACATTGTGATCAAAGATAAAAAAAAGAACCGAGAATGTCGTAGCCGATCATTTATCGAGACTAGTAACAGGATCATCTTGTGAAATGAAACTGGAGGATCGAGTGTGCTAGAGCCTTGGAAGGCATTTCGAAAACTATATTCTTCAATAAGCTGCAATAGCTCGTGTTCTAAGAATGTTAACACCGATAAGTTAAATCGAGTTTGTTTTAAAACCAAGCGGAAGAAACTCGAAGTAATCCTTCGTGAAAAAGACTGTTATATTAGAAAACAAGGTTAACTCATGTAAACTGAATAACTGAAAAAGGGTAGATTAGTTTTTACATTCATCAGTTCAGTTATGGTGAAAGCTGAACTGATGAATACTCTAATTGATCCAAACAGTTTGAAAACAATAATTAATCAGTTAAATACACAAGATGTGTTTATGGATGTTCGGAGACTTCAACTGCTCTTACGTCACCCCTTCTACCTCCACGGGTAGGATCCACTATAAGAATTTGATTATACAACACTTTGTACAAACTCACTCAGCTACGACTGAAGGCAGTGCCTTCCAGCCAACACTTCTTTAACGTCTATGTGTCAAAGACTACATATACATGTTTAACGTCTTTGTGCAAGACTGTATTTGAGTGATGGTGAGAGTGATTGTGTGTGAGAACTGAACAAGGATGTTCTCACACACTGAGGGAAATAAGCTTCTAATCTAAGCTGATATGACTGTGAAGAATTCCCTCTGGGCTGATTGTTTCTGAAAGCTGATGTGCAATGAGCGTGCCCTTTTTCTCTCGTATTTTTGTTGAAGCTTATTTTCTCTCGATGTGTATGTTGAGTCTTCACTGATCTTCTCTTTATATAGGCGGGAAAGATGGTCGTACAGTAAGATTCAATTATTACATCCGTTGCATCTTAAATTTGTTTCTTGGACTTTGTGTCTCGACTTTACGACTGCACTTCCGAAACGTTTTGTCTTTAATGCTCTGATGCAACATCCATTTATTGTCCTTTGACTAGGCAATTGCTTTGTGCCGTTGTGTAAAGCTGGAATCCACTAGAAGGATCTTGTCTTGATCTACAACTGAAAGATTTTGACTGATGCTTCGAACTAGTCAGCTGAACTGATCTTCAGTTGGGTTGGTGAAATCAATTGACTTGTCAGTTGAACTTATTTCACTCTCGTTCAGTTGAACTGATCAGCTGGGTTTCTTCATCAGTTGAACACTCCTTCAGCTGGCCAGGCTTCTCATGTTCTCCTGCTGAAGCACCTATCAACTAGACAATCAGCTGAACTGCTCAATTGACGTAACAGTTAGACTGATTCAGTTTGTGCAATCAGTTGAGTCTTTAGTTTGCGATGTAAATAGCTCAGTGACTGATTCTAGCTTCTGCACACTAAGGTAGATTATTAGTAACACAAAATAACAAGTTTTGTTAACATCAAAATCAAGATTGCGAACTTGAAAATTTCCAACACTCCCAATTTTTTATGATCACAAAACTTGAGCTGTTAAGCACAATATATTCAGTTCAAGGGTTAGTACATTTAAACATTATTAAAAGCTCCCCCTCAAGAACTTAATTAAAGAAGTTTTGAAAACGATTTAAGGAAAAAAAACTCCCCCTTCCAAAATTCGAATTAAAAAAATTTAAAGAAAACACATTTCAGTTGACGAAAAGAAGAAAAGTGTGGGGCCCTTATCTCCTAATCGTTATTACAATGCAATTTGATTAGGGTTAATTAATTTCAGCGAAAAACGAGTTAAAATTTTCTTTACAATGATCCCAAAATATATTATTTGAATACTAAAAATAGTATTTCATCTCATTTCATAAAACATGCCCACACATAATTAAAACTAACCACATACAAACAACTCATATCCTCGGGACATGCCCCGATATATAGATACATATACATATATTGGGAAAGACCACTAAACCTCATCTCAAACTGTGACTCCTTCCAGAAGCACCCTATCCGGCCTCCTGATATCCTAGAGTACCTGTCATTGTCCACATACAAAGACAACAACAGCCCCCTCTAGGGTGAGCAAAGCTCAGTCTGAAACAACCACAATATATACCACAAGTATCTAAACAATGATATACGATATGAAATGAATGTATGTCGTAGAGCTATCAGGTCAAATGCCCATCCACTGAGCATATATCAGAATCAATCGAATCGCTATCAAATCAATGCTCGAGCTAGCACATCGGCCTCAATCAAGGATACTCGTATGATAACGTCGACAAAGCGCTATCAAATCCCAAATCTCAATCAATCAGCGGGGCCACTAATGACTATGCTATAAGGGCCACATAATGTGAAACATAGCTTCGTGTTCACAAACCCCAGAATCAAATCCAATCATATCAAGGTATCCAAGGATCATAGCTCAACGTGTATGTCATTTATGCCACATCAACTCAACAAATAAGGCATATAGACATATATTCTCAATCAAATCAATCAAACATATATCATATGATATAGATACATGTCGTATGTTATCCCGGTCGCAACATAGCTCAATTTTTCGTTTCCAGCTGATGTAGCTTGAAGATATCAGTATAATAATCTATCTACATCAATAACACATTCATTTCAATCAATAATTTCATTCAAATTCAACAATATATGTTTCAAATACCTTTTGAAACTTTGAAAATTCATATCAAATCAAAATCCTAACATAATTCAATTCCGACTTCAAATACGAGTTTTTTGTCAGTTATTCTATCGCATATATGGATCTCGAATTCAAATACATGCTATTACAGCACTTCAATAAATAAATGTGCTGAAACTAGAATAATCTTACCTCAAAAGAAAGCTCTCGATGCGAGGATTCCGAATATATAATTTTTTTCAAGTTTGGGCAATGCTTCGATATAGATTTGGACGATAGAACCTTGGTTTCCAACTTTTCTTTCGAAACTTCAAAGGGAAGGAAGAGATTTATGTTGGAAAAACTCATCCTTATCATTCTTAAATTGTGTGCAACAGGGCGGTGCACGAATGTGAGCGCCGGAACTCGCGCATATGCGCGACTTACTCTGCCCGCGCGCAGGGGCCTGCGCAGGTGTGCGTCTTGTTCTGTTCGAAAAGATATTTTAGGTTCAGAATTAGCAAAAGTGGTAAACATAAAAGTTGTAGATCTATGTCTTGGAGTTCATTTGCCACTAATGTCACTCAATTTGGATATCGGATGCGAGAGTTATGCTCATTCTCCAAAAATGTGTCAGTGCAGGAACTGCAACGCACACGATACACTTTGGGACGATTTTGCCCATATTTCCAAATGGATTTTGACAAAACTCAATACATGAAAGTTTTAGTACTATGTATTAGCTTTTCAATGAAATTTGTCTCATGTCATTTGGACTAATACTCAGTTAAATATGCTAAAACCTGTAACATGTGTTACTTTTCTGTTGCGGTTTAGCATACTTTTCAAACACAATTCAATTTCTACAATCTTTCATCCTCACCACCTATTTTCTCATTTTCATTGTCATGATATACATCATATACATAATTACATGATAATTTCATGAATTATCGATAATCAACATAAGATTTACGATAATACGATACACGGTCCTTATAAAAATTCTTCTTAACAGCTGAATTTAAAAAAAAATGATTAAAAAAACGATTTTATTTTTCAATTTGAGGAAAAAAAACTCCCCCTCAGAGACTGGATAAAAATCCATAATTGAAAAATACTTATTTAATCATCCATTCAGAGGTTATAGTCATTCAAGCATCGTAGACAAGAAATCTAGAAATATCCATTCAGTCACAATGAAACACAGCTGAATAAACATGATGTTTATTTAAATAAATTTCCTTGTATTTACATATGAGTACATAAAGGAAAACTTGATACTACAACAGCATATTTTAAACAGCATCAGATATCAGTCGGTTTATGTGACAGAACTTGATATACCATCAGCCAGTAGTTTTGATTGCTTGAAATGCTGCATCGATTGTGAGTTCAATTTGCTATAGAAACGAGTTAAACTGCTTTGAACTTGACCTCTGTGCTTACTCAACTGGTCGAGCAGACTCTGACTAGGCTCACGTGGAATTCAGTTGGTGATTGAATCGATCAATATCCCAACATGGATGAGTTTCGTCTGAAGAAAAACTAACCTGGTAGGCTTGCAACTGAAATCTTGTTCATCGAGAAATTTAGCTGTGCATCTTTGCAGACGATTCTCAGTCCGCTGCAGGATGATTAAAACCCCAAAGCTAAGAATCTAGAGAAGTGGCTACAACGTTAGTTTCAGAACCAATTCTCTCAATTCTTTGCTAAAGAGCGATATATAAATATTTTCAAATAGTTTTGAAAATTGTATGAAAAACTTTTAAATAGATTTTAACACTATTTTAAAGTAACAAATTTTAAAACACAGTTTTCTTCAAATGTTCTTCTTAGAACAACTAGATCTGATACCAATTGAAAGATCGAGTGAGCTAGTGCCTTGGAAGGCATTTCGAACACTATATTCTCCAATGAGCTGCAATATCTCGTTTCTAAGAATGTTAACACCTATGAATTGAATCAATTTTGGTTTAACACCAAGCGGAAGAAACTCGAAGTAATCCTTCGTGAAGAAGACTGTTATATTAGAAAACAATTTAACTCATGTAAACTGAATAACTGAAAAACGGTAGATTAGTTTTGGCATTCATCAGTTCAGTTATAGTGACAGCTGAACTGACAGATACTCTAATTGATCCAAACAGTTTGAAAACAATAATTAATCATTTAAATACACAAGATGTGTTTATGGATGTTCGGCGACTTCAACTGCTCCTACGTCACCCCTTCTACCTCCACGGGTAGGATCTACTATAAGACTTTGATCTATACAACCCTTTGTACAAACCCACTCAGCTAGGACTTACACTACTGCCTAAATTGAACTCCTAGCTATGACTGAAGGCAGCACCTTCCAGCCAACACTTCTTTAACGTCTATGTGTCAAAGACTACATATACATGTTTAACGTCTTTGTGCAAGACTGTATTTGAGTGATGGTGAGAGTGATTTGTGTGTGAGAACTGAACAAGGGTATTCTCACACACTGAGGGAAATAAGCTTCTAATCTAAGCTGATATGATTGTGAAGAATTTCTTCTGGGCTGATTGCTTGTGAAAGCTGATGTGCAATGAGCGTGCCCTTTTTCTCTCGTATTTTCGTTGAAGCTTCTTTTCTGTCGATGTGTATGTTGAGTCTTCACTGATCTTCTCTTTATATAGGCGGGAAAGATGGTCGTACAATGTGATTCAATTATTATATCCGTTGCATCTTGAATTTGCTTCTTGGACTTTGTGTCTAGACTTTTCGAATTCCCTTCTGAAACATTTTGTCTTTAATGCTCTGATGCAACGTCCAATTATTGTCCTTTGACTAGACAATTGCTTTGTACCTTTGTGTAAAGCTGGAATCCACTAGAAAGACCTTGTCTTGATCTACAACTGAAAGATTCTGACTGATGCTTCGAACTAGTTAGCTGAACTGATCTTCAGTTGGGCTAGTGAAATTAGTTGACTCGTCAGTTGAGTTGAACTGTTTGAACTGATTTCACTCGCGTTCAGTTGAACTGATCATCTGGGAGTTGAACACTCCTTCAGCTGGCCAGGCTTATGAGGTTCTCTTGCTGAACCACCTATCAACTGGACAATCAGCTGGACTGCTCAATTGACGTAAAAGTTATACTGATTCAGTTTGTGCAATCAGTTGAGTCTTCAGTTTGCGATGTAAACAGCTCGTGACTGATCATAACTTTTTCACACTAAGGTAGATTATTAGTAACACAAAATAACAAGTTTTGTTAACATCAAAATCAAGATTGAGAACTTGAAAAGTTCCGACAGAAACCAATTAACGATAATTTCCTGATGAACATCAATTTTCAGTTACTACTACACCTTGGTTTGCTAACATAGTAAATTTTCTTGTGGCAGGAAAAATGCCGCCGCAATGAAGTTCCCAAAATAAAAGAAAATTTTTGAATGAGGTAAAAAACTTTTATTGGGATGATCCGTATCTGTTCAAGTATTGTCTAGATCAAATTTTTCGACGTTGCATACCCGACAATGAGGTAAGTAGTGTCATTAAATTTTGTCATTCAGAAGCATGCGGAGACATTTTTCTTCCAAGAAAACGACTACAAGAATCTTGCAGTATGGATTTTATTGGCCCACTTTGTTTAAAGACACTCACGAAATCTGCAAGATCTGTGAAAATTGTCAAAAATTGAGTGCGATTTGAAAAAAAAACATGATGCCTTTGAATCCTATCATTGAAATTGAAATCTCTGACTGTTGGGGAATTGATTTTATGGGACCTTTTCCACCGTCGTTTGGATACTTTTATATTTTAGTTGCAGTTGATTATGTTTTCAAATGGATAAAGGTAATTTCATGTCGAACAAATGATCATAAAATCGTCATCAAATTTTTGAAAAAAAATATTATTAGTAGATTTGGAATTCCTCGAGCCATGATAAGTGATGGGGGAACTCACTTTGTTAATAAACAATTTGCTTCATTAATGAAAAAATATGATATTACTCACAAAGTAACTACTCCTTATCATCTTAAACAAATGGACAAGTTGAATTAGCTAATAGGAAGATAAATCAAATTTTGGAAAAAACTGTTAACCCAAATAGAAAAAATTGGTCTCTGCGACTTAATGATGCACTTTGGGCATATCGAACAGATTTTAAAACATCATTGAATATGTCTCCCCATAGGTTGGTTTACGGAAAACATTGTCATTTTCCTATGGAATTGGAACATAAAGCTTATTGGGCGATCAAAACTTTTAATTCAAGCATAGATGAGGCCAGCAAATTGCACAAATTGCAACTTAATGAACTCCGAAATGACACGTATGAGAATTCAAGGATTTATAAAGTAAAAATCAAATCATTTCATGATAGAACGATTCTTAGAAAATCATTTGAGATTGGTAAAAAATTTTTGCTTTATAATTTTCGACTTCACATATTCCCAGAAAAATTACGATCAAGATGGATAGGCCCATATGTTGTAAAACATGTGTATCCTTATGGAGCTGTGGACATTGAAAATCCTAAAAATGGTGATGTTTTTAAAGTAAATGGATAAAGGCTTAAACCTTTTTTAGAAAATGAAATCTTTAAAGAAGAGTTTATTTCTCTTTCCAATCCTTGATTTTTTGTGTTGCAATTAATTTTGTTTGTTTTTATTTCAGGATTCCTTAATCTTTTTATTTTACCGATTAGATGGCGGATAACGGTACTCCGTGACTCTCATAGACGGTTAAATCAGTTTCCCACAATTGCTGATACAAAAATTAAAAAAATCATTTAATTGATTTTCAAAATGGATGAAATTCTCTCAAAAATTTGTAAATATTTTCCCTTTGTTTCTGAAAATGTTTTAAGAAAAAATTATGCATGTAGATGTGAAAGATTGAGATTGCTAATGTAAAAAAGAATTCCAGAAGATATTCGTCTTGTAATAGAAGCTAAGGTCCGATTAGGAGGAGAAGTTCCAAAATCATTGCTCATTCGGTATTTGCCTGGATTCGGAAAAATCACTTAAGGCAAAAAAACGAAGGGCCAAAAGTTTAGAGGTTTGTCATAGGTGTACAAGATGGACCTGTGACAAACGATGCATATCTTTGTGATGTGTTTCCAATAATAGAGAAGATAAAATTGGTTTCATTAAGAATGGACTAAGTAAGGAGTCTTTAGAAAACATCTTATTGACTTTTGATACGCATTCTAGTGGACACGTGCATATTGAACTTCTCCGTTTATGGAAACAATTCCAAGATGAGCGTCATCTTAATAGTCTTGGGAATCCGACTAAAAAGACCATGTTTGCCAATTTATAAGAAAATTGGATGGGAAGCATATCCTCGACTCATAGAAGGCGTTGAAGCCGTTTCTGGACGTAAAACCAGAGGAAAATTGTGAGCCACAATCACAGTACTGTTTATATGCATGTGTGTCATTATTGTTTTTACTGTTTATTCTGCTTATAGCTGTGACCCATAGTTTTGTCATGATAACATATTACCCCTATAAAATCTCTCATCATTCTCTCTATTTCGCAGACCAAAAAGAAAATAAAAACATGGCTGGATCCTCTGCACAAACATTGAAAAATATTTGTGTATTTTGTGGGTCGAGTCCAGGAAAAAAATGAAGTGTTTGTAGAAGCAGCGAATAATCTTGGAAAGATATTGACTGAGAGAAAAATTCAATTGGTATATGGGAGAGGTAATATTGGGTTAATGAGATCTGTTTCAAAATCTGCTCATCTTGGAGGTAGTCAGGTTTCGGGTATTATTCCTATAGCCTTAGCTGAAGGAAATATTACATGTGTTACGATTGAGGAGGAATTAAAAGTTTCTTCAATGTATGAAAGAATCACCAAAATGATTGAAAATTCTGATGCTTTTATCGCACTACCAGGTGGTTTTGGTAAATTAGAATAAATTTTTCACAATGTTTCTTGGGCACAAAATATCCATAATAAACATGTGGACTTGTTGAATATCAATAATTATTATGACAGTTTGTTGACATTTTTTGATAAAGCTGTGGAACATAATTTCATTTCAGAAAATTCACGACGGATGCTCATCTCTGCTTCGATTGCAGACCAACTAATTGATAATTTGGAAGCTTTTGTTCATAAGCATGATCCGATGATAACAAAGATCAATTGGTCGCAATCAAGCCGTAAGAAAAGAAAGTTGGATCATTGATTCAAAAGTCGTGAATTGGTATGCGTTTTTTTCAGTTTGTTATCTTCGATAAAATTTCAGGTGATATCTCTTTCATTATATACTATTTATTAATTGTTATTTTTACATTAGGGACAATGTCATATTCTATTTGGGGGAGAACAGACCTATAAAAAAACTTAAAAAAATATATATATTTAAAAAAATTATTTTAAAATAAAACCATGTTTATTGTTTGTATATTAATAATTTTTGCAAAAATATCATATATTACATGTTTGAAAGATTTAAATTAGAAAATGTATTAATCTATCTAAAGATGTTTAAATTTTTATTTGAAAAAAGTCAATTTTAATATTCTGATCACTATAAAAATGTGATTTATGAAATCTTTTTGAGTGATTAACCATTGTGATAAAATCAGTTAATAAAGTATATGGCCCAAGATATACCTGATAAGAGTGCCTAAAATTTTTAAACTCACATATATTTTGTGAGTTAGTGGAGAGGATTGAGAAAACAGCTTGCGAGCCTTTATTGATCATGAGAGAGGCTATCTATTGTTTAGATCTTGAGTTTTATTTTGAAAAAAATATATATATGATATTTCCTGAAGAAAAAAAGAGAAAAAAAAGAAAGAAAGATATTGAAGATCTATGTAATTTTAAAGTTATGTGCTACGACCCATTTATCTTTCATAAAAAAAAGGAAGAAAAAAATAAAAAAGAAAAAAAAAATAGAAAGAGAGAAATATATTGTAGAAATTAAATAATCATGTGGTCAAGAAGCATAAACTTAGTCTGATTCCGCGATGTTATTGGAAAAAAATCAAGAAAAAAAATATATAATAAGAATAACTAGATTTTGAATCAATGTATTTTCTATCTTTTAATTAATTTGGCTCGTTTGTCTGTCTGCATTCTGTAAACCATTTTCCTGAGCATTTATCTGTATTCCCAACTCCATGAGAGAAATTGTTCTCATGAATTGAAACATTTATTAACCTGTGAGGATATGAAGTTGAGACTCTTACTAGGAATTTTTGAAGGCCATGTACATTTAATTACCTGAAAATAAGCTTTGAATTGATCAGCTCAGATTATTTCAAAAATTATAATTATGATGATCTTTATATAAGTTTGAGAGTTTTCAAATTTAATTTAAACACTTGGATAGTTCCGATTACATTTCTATTTAAATTAATCAATATGTTTTGTATTGCTATTAACGCTTAAATTGCTAGGGACTAGCAATAAGCTGGTTGGGGGTGTGATAAACATAAAAATTGTACATTAATTAAAGTTTTTATAAAATAAATTTATAGTTTTTGTTTTATTAAATTTTAAATATTATATGTTTTATAATAAAGTGTATAAAAAATAAGTTTTTGTGTAATTATAAGTTTTTACTATTTTTACAAGTTCAATAAAACAAGAATATTCTTGGCGTTGCAAATGAGATTAATATGATTCTTGGACCTGTAGAAAGTTGATGATAATATCTACAATATTGGTGACAAGCATGAGATAAAAATCTTCTCACAATTGAGATCAAATTAAGCAACAAATAAAGTTACCAACGGAGTGACAGTTTTACCATGCTCTAGAATTTTGACCATATCTCTCAAACTACTTTGTCAAATGGTAAATAAAAAATACTACAATTCAAACAACTCAATTATCTACATCTTTTTTTTATGTGGAAAAGAAAATTCGGATGTGAAGATTTACAAAAGTGATGTGTATGATGACATAATTTCTTGGAACACCAATGAAGACTAATATGTAAAAAAAATAATATTTTATTTGTGGTTGACTGGTTGTCTCCCCAAATTTATACATTACAATGTACCCCTATTTATAGCCAAATTTGGAGAGACAACCACAAATAAAATATTATTTTTTTACACATAAGTCTTCATTGGTATTCCAAGAAATTATGTCATCATACACATCACTTTTGAAATTCTTCACATCCGAATTTTCCTTTCCACATAAAATAAAACATGTAGATAATTGAGTTGTTTGAATTGTGGTATTTGTTATTTACCATTTGACCAAGTAGTTTGAGAGATATGGTCAAAATTCTAGAGCATGGTAAAACTACCACTCATTTGGTAACTTTATTTGTTGCTTAATTTGATCCTAATTGTGAGAAGATTTTTATCTCATGCTTGTCATCAATATTGTAGATATTATCATCAAATTTCTACATGTCCAAGAATCATATTAATCTCATTTGCAACGCCAAGGTTATTCTTGTTTTATTGAACCTGTAAAAATAGTAAAAACTTATTATTACACAAAAACTTATTTTTTATACAATTTATTATAAAACATATAATATTTAAACATTTAATAAAACAAAAACTATAAATTTATATTATAAAACATTTAATTAATGTATAATTTTTATGTTTATCAAGCAGATTGAAACGATACTTCTGATGTTGAACCCTGTCAGCATGATTCAATTGCCACGGGTGCACACTTTGTAGAGGTCAACTTCCATCTTGTGAAGGTTTGAAAGCTCATGTTTGAATTTGATCCTCGTTTACTCGCTTCTGACTTCGGAATCTCAAATATCTCTGAACTAATGTCCGATAAAAAGAGTTCCATGGATGAATTCAAGAGTTCAAAGAAGCCCACCAACGATGTCATACTCATGTTGTCTGGACAGTTTACACAAACTTATAAAAGAACTGGGGCTCATATTGACGATCTTCTGGCTACCCTTGGTGATGCCAAAAATGGGTAAAAGAATAGCATAGGAAAAGAATAGGATAGAGGGTGGTTAGACGAAGCTAGACGAAGAGTAGCAGCTGAAGAAGAGAAAAATGAGAGAGAATATTAGAAGAGAGGTGGTGGATTCGGAGGCGGTGGAAGCTCCTGATTTAGGAGGTAGATTAGATTTTTTATGTACGTAAGTGTAATAGGTTGTTACTGCTTTCCATTATTTGTAACAATTAAAAATTTATTTTCTCTATGAAATTCATTTTTCTTTTATCGCTTATTATCTTTGGAGCTTAGGTTTTGTTGTCACCAAAAATAGGGGAAATAGTTAGATTCTTCAGTTTTGGTGATAACAAATAATAAATTATTGTATAAGATCTAGCTTCCATTTCATGTGTATTATAGTTACTCGACCGCTTCAAAAGATCTCATTCAACCGGTCGTGTAATGCTAAGCTATTATGCCGCTTCATCATTTAGCAGTATAACTGATCTACTCGATCGCTTCTGCACGTCAGTCTATGGCACATGGAATACTCGACCGTTTTTTAATCCATGAACATAAATCAACGATCAAATAATGTTACCTTCATATGAAAGTGAAGGATCGTTTGCAGAGCACCTTGTGGTGCTTCAAACAAAAATATTCTCCAAGAGCTGCAATAACTCGAGTTCTAAGAATGTATACACCGATGAATTAGATCGAGTTTGGTACAGAACCAAGAAGAAAACACTCGAAATAATCATTCGTTAAGAAACACTGATATATTTGTATATCTTGTGTAAGTGAATAACCAAAAGACTAGATTAGTTTTTGCATTCATTAATTCATTTATGGTGAGAACTGAACCAACAGATGCTCTAAATAGTTAAATTAGTTTGAAAACAATAGTTAAAAAATTAAACACACAAGATATGCTTATGGATGTTCGGAGACTTCAAATGCTCCTATGTCACCCCTTCTACCACCTCGGGTAGGATTTACTAGAAGACTTTGATCGATACAAATACTTTTACAAACCCACCCAGCTAGAACTTACCCACTGCCTAACTGAACTCCTAGACTAGACTAGAGGCAGCACCTTCTAGTCAACACTTCTTTAATGTGTATGTGAGAAAGACTACATACACAAGTTTAACGTCTTTGTGCAATACTGTATTTGAGTGGTGGTGTGTGTGTGTGAGAGAACTGATATCTGAAAACTACCCGAAAGTATTCTCACACACTGAGGGAAATATGCTTCTAATCTAAAGCTGATAACACGTTTAGGTGTTCCCTCGACTGGGCTGAATGCTTCTCTCTAAAGGTGAAATGACTTTGAAGCGTACCCTTTTCTTTTTCTCTCTTGTATTGTATATATTTCTTAACTGATCTTCACTCTCTATTTATAGGCGCGAAATTTGATTGTACAGTGAGACTCAATTATTGTATCCGTTGCATTTTGAATCTATTCCTCGAAATTTGTCTTGTTCTTTCTGGAACATTTTTGTCTTTACGCTCTGATGCAACGTCCATTATTGTCCTTTGACTGGACAGATGTTTTTGTACCTTTGCGCAAAGCTGTATTCCACTTAGTTCAGCTTGTCTTGATCTGCAACTGATTGCTCCTAACTGATGTTCTGAACTGGTCAGTTGAACTGGTCTTCAGTTGGGCTGGTAAAATCAGTTGACTCGTCAATTGAACTGATTTCACTCTTGTTTAGTTGAACTGATCTCAACTGGGCTCTTCATCAGTTGAACACTCCTTCGGCTGACCAGGCTTCTGAGGTTCTTCTGTTAAACCACCTATCAACTGAACAATCAGTTGAACTCATTTACGAGACATCAGTTGAACTGGTATAGTTTGGTTGATCAGTTGATGCTTTCAGTTGGCGTCTTCAACAGTTTCAGTTTTGGCTCGTAACTGATTATTTCAGTTTCAGCTATCTGCGCACTAAGGTAGATTATTAGAAACAAACTAAAAAGTTTTGTTAACATCAAAATTAAGATTGCGAACATAAATGTTCCAATAGAAGGCCACACGCTTTACCAAGATCTTCCCTACTTTATCAGAAAAGTTTGTCATACACGACAAAACAAGATATCAATAGTTCATATTGTTTTCCTTAAAATTCTATGAGCTGAGCTAGTCACTTTTTACTATCAGTGGATGTTTTCAATCAGATTTGGTAAATGTCAAATTTCTCATTAATTTAAGTGTACAATATCTAAGGAAAGAATGGTGACAAGAGTACTATTGTTGTAACGTCCCGAAAATTGAAGGTCCACGTGAACAACATGCATGCAAGTTATCAAATTTCTTATGTATTATGACCAATTTATTTTAAATACATTAATTAAATATGGTAGACATATTTACATATTTAAAATGTAGTTTTCTACTAGAATGCATAAAGCTGTGTTTTTAAAGGTTATTTGAGACGCGACCGAGGAACGGAGACCGGTTACCATATAAAGGAAATATTTTTATTAAATTATTATTTTGAATTATTTAATACATGGTATATTTTAAATGGTGCAAAAGTACTTTAAAAATATATTTATGTATATTTCTGCCGAGAGTAGTAGGAAGGAAAAAATCTAGTATATTTAAAAAAAAAACGAGTAGTTGACGTTTCAGTTGGTATCAGAGCAATGTTCCTGCAAAGGGTTGTGCGGAAGCTCAGTCATCAAGCCTCAAGTCTATAAGTTTAATTTTTTTATATGATTTTTATTATGGTATCTGCATGTTTACATGGTTTATATGTTTAAGCTACATGTTTAAATACTTTATGAAGTTAAATGACATTTATGTTCAGGTTTGCATGATAAATTATTTTTATGATTAAACCTGCATGGTTGTATGATTTGTTTTATGCTAAAAGATTAGATGCTTTAGAATTTTTATGAATGTTACGATATGAAATAAGAAATTATATGATTTTCATGCATGCTGGCTTCGTAGTAGAATTAGACACATTTAAGAATTTGGTTAATGGGCGTAAGGAAAAGTTGAAAATGTTTTGACTACATTGATTTTTGGCTTTTAGTACTGATGTTATACTTTTGGATCCTAAGTTAATCATGACTGCTTTTGGGATATGTAGATTTTTTAAGAAAAAACCGATGATTCGTGGTTACTAATTGAGTTAACTTTTGAAAATTGCATATAAGGAATAATGATTCGAAGACTGCGTCGGTCTTTAGAAGTATAAAAATGTATAACGTCTTTGTGCAAGACTGTATTTGAGTGGTGGTGTGTGTGTGTGAGAGAACTGATATCTGAAAACTACCCGAAAGTATTCTCACACACCGAGGGAAATATGCTTCTAATCTAAAGCTGATAACACGTTTAGGTGTTCCCTCGACTGGGCTGAATGCTTCTCTCTAAAGGTGATATGACTTTGAAGCGTACCCTTTTCTTTTTCTCTCTTGTATTGTATATATTTCTTAACCGATCTTCACTCTCTATTTATAGGCGCGAAGTTTGATTGTACAGTGAGACTCAATTATTGTATCCGTTGCATTTTGAATCTATTCCTCGAAATTTGTCTTGTTCCTTCTGGAACATTTTTGTGTTTTCGCTCTGATGCAACGTCCATTATTGTCCTTTGACTGGACAGATGTTTTTGTACCTTTGCGCACAGCTGTATTCCACTTAGTTCAGCTTGTCTTGATCTGCAACTGATTGCTCCTAACTGATGTTCTGAACTGGTCAGTTGAACTGGTCTTCAGTTGGGCTGGTGAAATCAGTTGACTCGTCAATTGAACTGATTTCACTCTTGTTTAGTTGAACTGATCTCAACTGGGCTCTTCATCAGTTGAACACTCCTTCGGCTGACCAGGCTTCTGAGGTTCTTCTGTTAAACCACCTATCAACTGAACAATCAGTTGAACTCATTTACGAGACATCAGTTGAATTGGTATAGTTTGGTTGATCAGTTGATGCTTTCAGTTGGCGTCTTCAACAGTTTCAGTTTTGGCTCGTAACTGATTATTTCAGTTTCAGCTATCTGCGCACTAAGGTAGATTATTAGAAACAAACTAACAAGTTTTGTTAACATCAAAATTAAGATTGCGAACATAAAATGTTCCAATAGAAGGCCACACGTTTTACCAAGATCTTACCTACTTTATCAGAAAAGTTTGTCATACACGACAAAACATGATATCAATAGTTCATATTGTTTTCCTTAAAATTCTATGAGCCGAGCTAGTCACATTTTACTATCAGTGGATGTTTTCAATCAGATTTGGTAAATGTCAAATTTCTCATTAATTTAAGTGTACAATATCTAAGGAAAGAATGGTGACAACAGTACTATTGTTGTAACGTCCCGAAAATTGAAGGTCAACGTGAACAACATGCATGCAAGTTATCAAATTTCTTATGTATTATGACCAATTTATTTTAATTACATTAATTAAATATGGTAGACATATTTACATATTTAAAATGTAGTTTTCTACTAGAATGCATAAAGCTGTGTTTTTAAAGGTTATTTGAGACGCGACCGAGGAACGGAGACCGGTTACCATATAAAGGAAATATTTTTATTAAATTATTATTTTGAATTATTTAATATATGGTATATTTTAAATGGTGCAAAAGTACTTTAAAAATATATTTATGTATATTTCTGCCGAGAGTAGTAGGAAGGAAAAAATCTAGTATATTTAAAAAAAAACGAGTAGTTGACGTTTCAGTTTGTATCAGAGCAATGTTCCTACAAAGGGTTGTGCTGAAGCTCAGTCATCAAGCCTCAAGTCTATAAGTTTAATTATTTTATATGATTTTTATTATGGTATCTTCATGTTTACATGGTTTATATGTTTAAGCTACATGTTTAAATACTTTATGAAGTTAAATGACATTTATGTTCAGGTTTGCATGATAAATTATTTTTATGATTAAACCTGCATGGTTGTATGATTTGTTTTATGCTAAAAGATTAGATGCCTTAGAATTTTTATGAATGTTACGATATGAAATAAGAAATTATATGATTTTCATGCATGCTGGCTTCGTAGTAGAATTAGACACATTTAAGAATTTGGTTAATGGGCGTTAGTAAAAGTTGAAAATGTTTTGACTATATTGATTTTTGGCTTTTAGTACTGATGTTATACTTTTGGATCCTAAGTTAATCATGACTGCTTTTGGGATATGTATATTTTTTAAGAAAAAACTGATGATTCGTGGTTACTAATTGAGTTCACTTTTGAAAATTACATATAAGGAATAATGATTCGAAGACTGCGTCGGTCTTTAGAAGTATAAAAATGTATAATTTGGTATTTTTAGATTTTGATGGAAAGGTAATATTGGTTATGAGAATTGATTTTGTGTTTAATAAGCTTAAAATTATTGAAATTTATGTTACGAGAAACCTATAGAATGTAATTAAGAATGAAAATAACTTATGGGTTAATTGGAGAATTTTCAAAATTAAGGACCAATTGAGTAATTTTCGAGGAAATTAGGAATTAATTTTTCAATTGTTGAGGAATTTGGAGACTAGTTTAGAAATAAGTGGGAATTGAATGATTTAAATGATAGGAATTTTCCGATGATTTAGGCTTGAAGGGATATTTAGAACTTAAAGTATCTTGATTATAATGTTATAAAGAATTGTAATCAAGGCCATTGTAGGATGAATCAATATTGGGCTTGAAAATTTAAGCGTTACAAGAATAATGTTGTGGCAAATAAAGAATTTAGAGTGATGATAATTTAATGTAAAGTTGATCAATTAGTTAAGTTATAGGATTGGACATTAAGTTAACATACTTTTGGGAATTTAAGGTTTGATGTATCATAAATTTTAGTCATAATCTGAAAAATTAAAATAATACCTTTGTTAGAGTTAATTTTTTTAGAAAGTTGGGCATGATTGATGATTAGGTTACTTGAGAGACATATGTATTAAACGTCTAAATATTAAAATACTACTAGGAAATATTTTTTTTATTTTGTAAAATCATTTTCGAAAATATACATCTTTAAGCATGTATGCGATAAAAGCTGAAAATTTAATATTTTAAAAATAAAAATATTCAACTATCAGTAAAAACACTGCTGGTAAAATTCATGACAAAACGTCATCCCTCGGCATAAATTTTTAAAAATTAAACAAATCCAAAACGTGTAAAAACCCTGTCAAACATCAACATACTAAAAAGACATAGTATGAAAATATCCAAAATCACTCCATCTCATAAACATGATGCGCGGAAAATACGGTCCTCGGGTTCGCATGCGCACAACAGACTCTTCCTACTCAGTCTTCGGCACGTCCAATCTCCTTATCAATATGCTCATCTGCATAATTCACACCTAGTGAGCCTAAATGCTCAACACACCTGTAACGTTATAGCAAGTACATATACATAGCAGGCAACAGTGAAAAGTACAATAACAAAAATACATTTCATGATCTTTAAAGCTTAAACGTAAATATAATAAAGCATATGGGTCAAAGCATGTCTCAACATATCATCATATACGTGTTCATCTCTTTTAATAGAATTCCGTTCATCAGTTGTAACTATCGTATCAGCTCTATTCGATGGATCATCTACGTATAACCGTGGTACGCGGCGACGGGGACATCAGAGACAGTTGTAAGGTCCAAAATTAAGATGACGTAATCCAACTGCATGCAAATCTAGGAAACATGAAAAATGACTAAATAATTGATTTTAATTGCTAATTGATTATGTGACCTAAATGGTTATATGTTAAATATGATTTGACTGTCATCATGCATAAAATTGTATTTTCAAGGAATATTCAAGTTGCGATCGAGGAACGGAGACCGAGGGCTGAAAAACGTAAAATGTTTTTATTAAATAATTATTTTTAATTGTTTAAAATATAGTTGATGGTTTTTCATATTTTTGAAAATAAGAGGTTTTGAGGTGATTTTATACACCGGGACGTAAATTTTATCGGTGTGAGTTTTCCAATAAAACTGTGAGCTTTTTGGCAACCCGGCTAATAAATTCACAAATTTATTTAAACAAAAAACTTTGATAGTATTTTATTAAATCCTAATTAAGACTATGGGCTTAATTTAGTGGCTTAATAGGCCTAAGCCTAGTTAGTAATTTAATTAGCTATTTAAAATGTAAATCACCTAAAATCCTACTCATATTCACGTATCTTTTCTCAATATTATTCTTCCAAAACTCTTCAACCACACGGCACACACACATTCAATACTTGAAGAGGAAATTTTCGAGAAAGCTTCAAGGGAAATCGAGTTTGGGCCCTCCGTATCGCCGTTCTTCGTCGTCAACGTTAATTCGTGCGTATAAAACGCAAATGCACGTCGTAATTCTTCCTTTTCTCGTCTATCACATCATAATATCGTTCTAAACATTTTTATGGAAAGCATGATGTTTATGTTGCTATTTTCGAAATATTATCCATGCATGATTTGTACTCATGAAGTGTGGTTCGAAATCTTGTTCTTTTGCGTGAAGGGGCTGCCATGATATTAAGTGATGATCACGCAAAGTTCTTATATGTATTAGAGTCCCACACACACCCAACTCACGGAAAAAACAAAGGAAGCGAGGGAAAATCGGTTTACTGTCAAGGAATTTAAGGGTTCGAATTTCATGAATAAGGCGGAGGGCTGGCCTTGGCTTGGGTTCAGGGCTGGCTAGGGGCTTGGTTGAGTCTAGAGTAGAGTTTGAGGGCTGGGAGGAGTCCTGATACACAAGGACTCTTACCCGAGATTCTGCACAGAATCGTGCAGGGGGCGCACGACTTGCAGGGGAGTGAGGACTCGGTCCAGGGCTCAGGGGCTTGGCTAGGGCGAGTCCTAAGGGTCCTAGGGAAGTGCACAATGTGTTGGTTTAGGGTTTGGGCTCGTTGGTTAGGTCCTAGACACAAGAAACTAGAGTCCTTGCTGTTTGCAACTCTCGGCCAGCATAGGTGGGGAGTGGGGGCTTTCGTTTCTAGGTTTGGCATGGTTTCTAAGGGATCTAAGGGTCTAGTATGGTACTCTAGGGTGTTGGTCAGGGTCTGGATCAACTTGGTTTGGAGGTGACTCGAGAAAATCGAAAGATGGCTCGGGGTCGAAGTTTATGTGTCATATTAGGGTTTCTAAACTAAAATAAAATGAAAAACTGCTCACGGGGGTCGAGTCGTGGTTCATAAGGGCTAAAATAATATAAAAAGACTAAATTTTGAATTTAGGAATTCTATATTAAAGTTTGGGATTGTTCGGGAATTAAAACACCGTCAAAACAATTAATTAAAGATAAATAAAAAAGTTTAATGTTTAAGCTAAATAAAATTATGGGAAAATTAATTTAGACTTAAATAATTATTTGAGACATGTTAGAGTCAATGAATTCAAGAAAAAGTCATAATCAAGGAATTTTACGTCCAGAGGTAAAACGGTCTTTTAACACCTAAAACTAGTAAACGTCATGGCAGTGCTCTAAATGCTGTTTTTATGATATTATTATTTTTAAATGTTTCTGAAATGTTCATGGTTAAATTATGATTTTTAAATGTCTATTGGATTTTTATGATTTAAGGAAGACATTTAAAAGACATGTTGCATGCTTGGTTTCAAAAACAAAATGTTATGTTATGCATGAATTTTATAAAGTGATGAGAATATATAACGTTGAAGGAAGTGAAGCAATTGTGACTAATTCTATAATGTTGGAGATATCGTGAGGGCGACGGTCCTAGTGGGAGCCCAACGATCGTATTTTCATTATTACGAATATGAGGATATGAGGATATGATGTTTGAGGTAAGAATGAGAATATCGTGAGGGGAGAAGGCCCCAGAGGGAGCCCATTTATGGGAAAAGGCCCCAGAGGGAGCCCCGATGATCGTATTTCTATTCGAAGAGGATAGGCCAATGCTCAGTTGACGGGTGAGAGTGTCGCTGATGTCCCCACCGTCCAGTACTGTGGTTACATGTAGATGGATCCATCGAATTTTGAGGTTTGAGGAAAGTCACAATTAACAATCTGAATTCAACAAAGGAAAAGGAAAAGGAAAATGTTTATGATCATGATAAAATGTTTTATGTTATGTTATGTTGAGGGAAAAGGAAAAAGTTAAGGTTTATTTATGCATATCATGAAAATGTTATTTTTACGTAAAAGTATTTTCACTGTTGCATACGATTTTATACATATTATTTTTTATAAAGATTATGGTGTGTTGAGTCTTTAGACTCACTAGGTGACTTGACTGGACTGAAGGTTCACACAACCCGAGGACCAACGCTTCTACTTTTTCGCATTTATGATTTATGATTCATGATTTACGTTAAAGATTTTAAGACTATTTATTTATGCTTTTGAGAGATTTTTGAGAGGTTTAGTATGAGCTATACTTTTCAAATTTATTGCTTATTAGGTTTGGTAAAACATGCGACGATTTCATTTTTATGATTATTTCCCTTGATTTTTAAAATACTAGTTGGTTGATGTTTTATTTTGAAGAGTAAAATATTTTGTAAAATAATTTATGTACACATGGCCGAAAATGAGTGAAAAAAAAATTTCTAGTACTTTTAAAACAATAAAAAAGGCAGACGTTTCAACAGTATTATCCATCCACTGAGCCTTGGCCTTACAGCTCATCGTATATATATACATATTAGTCACAACCAACTCCCTTCTTTCAAGACGTGTCATCATTTTCATCACTTATAAAAATCATGCATATACGTAATTTTTCCTTAAAATCAAGCATTCAACGTATTTTTTATCATTTCATAAAAGTCATATACATGATAAAATAAACATTTAATACATGTCAAAATCGTGTTTAGGGAGTTGCCAGGACTAAAAACTCGACATTGGTGCAAAATGACCATTTTGCCTCTGGAAACCCTACTTGACCATTTTACACTTGGACCTCCAAATTTCGTCCCGAAGCCAACCAAAATCCTTAAAACACCTCAAAACATATTTAAAAACATTTCCTAGAGGTAACATTGAGCCCATTTTGTAACTTATACGATTCGTTTTAAAACTTGGACCGGGGTTCCGGTTTTAACCCGAAACTTAACCACATCTTCCCCAAATTAAACCATGACTTGAACCTACTCGACCAGCCCCTCTACCAATCATTCCAGACCCCTTAGGACCTACGAACCACACCCGAAAGTTGCTGGAAATTTCCAGCGCACCTACCACGAAACCCTAGCTTTACCCTGGCCCCGAATCCTTGACTCTAGCCAAAACTGACAAGGACCAGATCCAAGCCAAACATTCCTAGACCCCCTTGGACCCTCCTGGACCTACATGACCCTAACCTTCAGCCCCATGAATGCCGTTTGGTGCATTAACCCGAGAATCACCCAAAGGGCTCCAACTGAGACCAACCTCAACCAACCCCTTCGGTTGGTTCCAAGACCACCAAAAGCCGTTAATAGCCCTCTCCTAGCCTTGTCATGGACCCAAGAGGGTCAGCTTCTTGGCTAGAATTGAGCCATGCACAGCTGCAATACCCTAACCTCTCCAACTAGCCATAGCCGAGACATACACCCAAGGAAAACAATCGGCTCTCACAAAAATCTCGAACCCCTACCAACTCCATCCCCTTGGCGCCTTAATCCTCAACATGTAAAGCCCCCTAGGACCATTACTCGGCAGCCCCTTGCACCAAGAATCACAAAAACATGAGTATGAAACAAGAGAATGCATATTTCATGTCAAACATTTGCAAAAACGATGCCACAAGGTAAATCAAAGAGTTCCTCATGCAATTACATATATATCAGCATACATAGCATGAATGATGAGAAAAATAATGATACAAGGCGTGCCTTAACGTTTATGTGCTCAAAAACTTAAAGATACGCGCGTAGGGCTTGCACCGGAGAGGTGGTAAAGAAGCTTTTCTTGAAAACTATGGAGGAAATCGAGAATTCCTGCTGTATTTTTTCTTTCGAAATATTGACGCTATGAGAGGGAGGGGCAGTCGTGGGGTAGGTTTAGGGTTAAGGTTTGATGGGGTAGAGTTTAAGTAGAAAATTAACACACTAATGGGTCATTAATTAAAATTTAAAAGGGTTAAAAGTGTTTTGAGACCATTAAGCATTAAAACAAACCCACCAAGCCCAATAACACTCCCGAAAAATATTTCGTTTATGTACGTTTTTGAAAATATTTCTCGAACCCTTAAAAAGTCTTCTGAATCATTAAAATTTGCATACCAGTTAAAAATATGACTCGGCGAGTAAAAATACCCAACCAAGGCGCATTTTCAAAAATCATACTTAAATACACCATATATTAAATAATTAATTTTAATTATTTAATAAAAATATTTTTTCCGACTATCTCCGGTCATCGTTACTCGTTCGAGCACGAAATGCAACTTAAAACCTTAATGCATGAAACTTTAAAGTAACCATGAAATAAACACTTATCCATGCAATAATCATGCATTAAATGCATAAAAATCATTAAAAACATATTTTAAATTAAAAACCCTAGATATCTCTACAGTCCGGTTACGAAGTTCGAATTTCCTAGACCTTACATGTAAGAAGTGAGATAGACACCATGTCTTGAGGATTTGTTTTGAAAGTCATTAAGAAACTTGAGATTAAATGGATATGTGTGTTGGGGTTGTGTTATTTAAGACTATTTGGGTTGTGTAAGTTTGAATTACAAGTTTATGAGATATGTGTTTATATGAAAATTTTGGGCGAAATTTAAGATTTGCAACAATTTTATATTTAGGATGTACTTGTAAATAGTTAAGTTATGTTAGTTTGGTACCGTAAAATAAAGGTTCGATTCAACGACCTTAGATTAATATTATTATTGGGTTGAGATAAGGTTTAAATATCAAGACTGTGTTTGGTTCATGGGATTAGGTAGGTTTATGATTATTAAACCCACCTAATCAAGCGTTTGGTACGATTTTTATTTAACCAACTCAATCTATCCTATAAATAATTAGGTTAATATAATACCTCCTCACCCCCTAGGATTATTTATTCCACTCTTAATCCATCCTATTTTTCCAATTTTTACCATTCTCCTAAATCCAAACTCACCACCACTTCCTTCCACCGACCGACCACCGCCAACCCCTGCCGCCGGCCGACCGACCACCACCGCGACCGCCGGCGCCACTTCCGGCCGACCGCCGGCGTCTCCTCCGGCCGGCCGCCACCGCCTCCGGCCGACCGCCGTCGCCACTTCCGGCCTACCACCGCCGTCGCTTCCGGCCGACCACCCCCGTCGCTTCCAATCGACCGCCGCCACCGCTTCCGGCCGACCGCCGACGCCTCCGACCGACCGGCCGCCACCACCGGCCGACCGCCACCCCCGTCGCCGCCCCCCACCGACGCACAAATGGAAGGGCAATTTTGTCAATTCACCAAAAAATTATTAATTATCACATTCTTATCCATCATACCAAACATAATATTATTTTATCATTATATATTATATTTCTACTTCAATCATTCTTCTTATCATTTCTCTCTTAATCATTTCATTATCCTATTCTCCAAACCAAACGCAGCCCAAGTGTATTACCCAGGATAGAAGTCAATTAGTAAATTTTGGTGGTAAGATCTCTTAAGTTGAACTGGCAGAAATGCTAATATTTAGATTTAAATCCTTAACATACCTTTAGTACAATAAATTTAAGAAATGATGCTTTAGGGATTTTAATGTTGAAATATAATAGGTTGATGAACATCTTGGGTATATGATAAAGAAAGTAAGATATGATAAGTTTGGACCACAATTTCTAATACTAAGAACTGTGAGAAAAGTAAAAAATCGAGGTTATAGTAAAATAAAACTAAGTCACCATAGGTCATTTTAAGTCGCGATTCGCAAATGAGGATCTTGAAGGCAAATTTAATTAGGATTGAGGGGACATAAGGACAACCTAAAACTTATTTTATCAGAGTGGCACAGCGGAAGCATGGATTATTGGGATACTATAATTAAGAGTTTGAATTTTTTTTATCGAGGATAAGTGATCGAGCAAAACTTGCACTGTGAAATCCTTAATAAAAATATGGTTTTATATGCTCAAAATTAATCGCAAGTGCACGATGTCAAGTAATAGTATAATGTACGTGAGTACGAGTATCGTTCCACTGAAGACTGTATTTGACAATTATTATTTTCAGTTATAAATCTTTAGCAACGAAAAATTGGTTGATTGATTATTACTACTATGATCAAATAAACATGCAAAGAAGATTATTCAAGAATTGATTAATGGAATATAATATCTAAAATGGTTTGTAGAACCTGTAAATCAGACTACGTATAAGCCATGCATAATTTCTAGTATTTAAATTAAAAATGATTTCTTTATTATTTAAAGAATTATTAAAGTTTTTATTCATGATTATTTATTTTAAATCGCATAAGTTTAGTTTTATCTTTTCAGTTAAATAAGTGAGGCCGGACTGGAGTTGGAGTATTGAGATAAAATTTAATATTAAGAAAACATTCCTAAAATTTATTTAAGATAAATAATAAGTTAATTTCATGTAAAAGAATGTTTAAGGAATTATTTAAGTAATTTGAGGTGAGTAATAAATAAGTTCATTTAAGTTCAATAATTAATTTATTAATTCACTAAAATATTTAATGGGTAGATAAAACACTAAAGATTTAAAATTTAATAATTAAGACATACTTTTCCCTCCACTTATCATGAAATTTTCGGCCACTACCATTTAAGATTTAATTAATTTGTCAACTCACTATTTTGGATACTTTTCCTTATCCCTTCTTGATAGATAATTCCCTAAATTTTATTTACCACTAATTAATATTTAAGCAATATTACTACCATGTTTATCTAGCAATATTTCATCCCCATTTATCTTCGAAAAATCGGCCACCTTGGAAGATTTGTTATGGAATTTACAACTCACCATTATTTGATTCATTTCCTTATCCCTTTCATTGTAAATAATCCCTTCAAATTTAAATCCTCAATAATTAATAATTAAGCAATATTCCACCCCATTTTTAAGAGTTAAATTTCGGCCCCCTCCTTTTCTAGATTCAAAATATTTGACAACTCATTCCTTGATTGATTTCCATAATCTTTCTTGGTAGATAATTTCCCCCACTTTTAAATCACCAACAATTAAATAATTAAGCAATTTTCTCCCTTGTTCCTAGACCAAATAATCGACCAAGTGCACCCTCAATTATCCTTCAAAAATCTCTGGATAACCAAATCATTCCTTATCCCACAAACTAGAAAGATAGAAAGATTCATTTTCTCCCATTTATCTTCCTAGACTTCCCTCCCTACCATTTCCACCGAAATTCAGTAGGTTTCAGAGAGGAAAAATCAGTGAGTCTCCTAGGAGAAATAAGAAAGAAAACAAGAAAGTGAAGAACACTCCGTCTCCGCCGCGCCGCGTCGTTGTTTTCATTTGTTTTTCTTTCAAAACAAATCCAGGCATGTTTATATTTTCTTTCACTCTTCAATCAAGCCATATAGGTATTTTTAAACATCACATGTACATGATTTAACTGCAAGAAAACCGAAATTTATGACAGCAACATTTTCGAAACATGCACAGATTTTCGGTCTTCCTCTTGTGCCTTCACGGTTTTATTGTTTTTGTTGTTGCAGGGTTGGCTCGATTACCAGGGGCTCAAGGCTGCTTTTAGACATGGTATAGGGTGTGTTAGGAAGGGAGATGTCCAGTGGTTTCAGCCCCGTTTCCCCCTTGCATAACATTTTGACAGCAACTCCCCCCCTCCCCATGTCATTGTGTCTCGATTTTTGCATGGTTCATGCACTAAGGTGAAGGTTCTGATCTAGGCTGCCCTAGGGGCTGTAGCCATGGTTAGAATCTCTCGTCGGCATGTCTAGGACGTGACCAAGATGCCCTTCCATGGCTTGGTTCCACGGTTCCCTCGGTTTTAAAACAAACAACGCAAACGTCCCACGGTTTCTGTTTTCTGAAATTTTCTGTGTAAGTGTGTGTTCGGTAATGAGGTGGGTATGGATCTTGGTTAGCTTTTAGCCCTTAGCCATGATTCATAAAATACCTCATGATGTCTAGATCATGCCATGGTCAATCAAATGGCCATAGGAATGGTCCATGACAGCAAGCGAAGCAATCCTCCCCACACGCGCAGCGTGGCTTCTCGGGTGGCAGTTTCGAGTCATTCTTGGTGTTGTTTGGATTGTGGCTGGCCTAGGGCCCTTAGCCATGGTTCAAGCCACACCTTAGGATGTTGGTAAGAGGCTCTGGTCGGTGGTTCAAGCCCCAATGTCCATTAGCCTCGCAAAGGAAGCATGCAAGCACGAGCGCTGCTGCTGTAATTTTTGACAGCAACTTAGTGATTCGGTTCAGAGGCTTGTTTGAGTTCTTGTTTGGCTTTTAGCCTATGTCCTTGGACTGGACAGTGCCTCATAAGGTTAAGAAGGTCATGTTTTTGGCCGTTTGCGATTCGGTTAAGTGTAGAGGTCGTACGAGAATTTACAGTGCAATGTGCCAAATTGACTTCTCGAAAGAGCGTTTCATGTTTTTGGACTCCATTCACCAAATTTCGATTTGTACAATTTTTAGGAGCATTATTTCAACATTTTACGTGTATTTTAATCATGACTAAATGATGATTCGATGTTGGTTCGGGTTGGTGCAGAGTCATGGTTGAATACTAAGTCGTTGGTCGTAATTGTCTCGTTTTTGGGTTCAATTATGAAGTTTCGGTCAAGTTAAATCGTTTGCATATTTTTCATGTTAGATTAGGTCGCAGAGAGCCTAGGAACTATCCAACCCATTCCGTAAAATAAAACAGGATATTTAATTATATTACGTGCATAAAAATATAAAATGTTCATTTTGAGATATATGCAATATTGCTTGTGGCCACCTCACGTTCATGGGATTGCAGCTTATCATGGGATTATTACTTCATCCGGTGGTCACTGACCGATCCAGTTCATGTTCATGTATGGGTACAGATATCCAGTCCAAGGGCTGTGATGATCTCTACCGCCCAGTATACTGTGGTTTAGTCTGATCAGACGATTCATTTCACGTTATGGGCCACTTGCGTAGGACATATTCTCAACAGAAAATTATTATATGCTATTTCATGACAGGGCTCTATCGAGCAAAAATTTCACTTACGATTTTCAGTTCAGTTATGCACGTATTTATAATTACTCATGAGAAGATATTTTCACGTTATGCTTTACGACATGATATCTTTACACGGCATGAAATTTTATGATATTTACTTGTTATCTACGATATATGCATGCTGAGTCTTTAGACTCAATAGACTTGATTGTTGTAGGTACTGATGAAGTCGGGGACCAGTGAGCCATCTTGGGTCGGCAGTAGTAGGAACCCGAGGACCTCATTTATCAGTCTATTTATTATTTTATGCAAACTCATTTTTTATCATGATGAATTATTTTAAGTTGTTGTTTTGAAACAGATATTTACTTCCTTTGCTACTTTGAACATTAAATCTTTTTATCAGTTTATTTTATGAATGTGGCGAGTTATTTACTTTTAAAGAAAAATTTTAAATTATTCCACAAATTTTCAAATACGAAATACGGGCCTCGACAGCTGGTATCAGAGCCTATGTTCTTGTAAAGGGTTGTACTACTACTGACCTTGAGAAGCTCACAAAGTCACGTCTTCGGTCTGTAAGTTTTACTTTTACGGATTTCGTTTACAGCATGAAATATTTTAACAGCATGTTTTCATGAAATATTTTACGTTCAGATTTTGATTATTCAGTATTTATTTAAATTTAAAGAAATAATAGAGATTATGCATGTTAATTACGTATGGGTTCTGTATGGAACAGTATGCCTCCTAGACGCATCCTTGAGCGTACGAGAGATGATGAGCCTCACTAGGAGGACAGGGAGGATCAGAGGCAGGAGAGGAATGGACCTCCACCCCCTCCACCTGACATGAATGCCCAGATGCTAGCTAGGATGACTCAGTTCTTCGCACAGTTTGCGGGGAACAATGCTGTGGCAGCCAGGCCGACAGAGCCCGAGGCTACTTATGAGAGGTTTATGAAGATGCGGCCGAAGGAGTTTTCAGGGACGAAAGATCCCATGATTGCCGAGGGCTGGATTAATTCCCTCGAGGTTATCTTCGAGTTTATGGAGTTTGGAGATGCGGATAGAGTTCGTTGTGCCACCTATCTATTCGGAGGAGATGCCCGCTTATGGTGGGAAGGAGCATCAGTAGCCCTGAACTTGGCTACACTGAGTTGGACGCGCTTCATGGAGGTATTCTACTCCAAATATTTTACTGATGAGGTGCGTTCCAGATTGACCAGGGAGTTCATGACCCTGAGGCAGGGAGATATGACTGTTACGGAGTTCATCCGTAAGTTTGAGAGGGGTTGCCTTTTCGTGCCCCTAATTGCGAATGATGCTGGAGCAAAGTTGAGGCACTTTCTAGATGGTCTGCGGCTGATCTTGCGCCGTGATGTTAGGGTGGCTGGCCCTACTACTTATGATGTTATCGTCTCCAGAGCTCTAGCTGCAGAGCAGGATCAGCAGGATATAGAGAGAGACCGTTAGGGCAAGCGCCCAGTCTAGATGCCACACCGTCCTCCTCCTCAGCAGCAGCATCAGAACAAGAGGCCTTTCCATGGCCCACCCAAGAACAGAGGACAGAAATAGCATCAGCAGGGACGTGCAGCCCCAAGGAACTTTGAGCACCCAGTCTGTCCTAAGTTCACACGCCGCCATGCTGGAGCGTGCATGTATGGCTCAGGGAAGTGTTATAAATGTGGTATTCCAGACCACTTTCTGCAGCAGTGCCCGCAGAGGAGTCTGCCTACCCAAGGCAGAGTTTTTGCTCTCCATGCAGCGGAGACAAACCCAGACACCATGCTCATGACAGGTATCTTAAAGCTTTAAGTTAATATTTGAAATTCATTGTTTTGGGAATCTGGATTAAGATTTTGAACATAGAATTGATGATAGGATTGCATGCTCTAATCAGTGTTATTTTCGGGAATTTAGTTTAGAAGAACCCTGGCCTTTGCATGTCTATAAGTTTAGTTCTTGTAACTATTGGGTTCAGTTAGTGTTCCAATCTTTTAGGGAGAATTTTTATATCTGGTTCCGCTACGAAAGCCTTGATAGATTCAGGGGCTACTCACTCGTTTATTTCGGAGGTCTTTGCTAACTTCCTCAAGGTCAAGACCGTTGGGTTAGATGTGGCGTATTCAGTAGTTTTGCATTCTGGAGTGGAGATGACAGCTACCAATGTGATCCGAGACATAGACCTAGAGCTTCATGGCAATCTTGTTTATGCGGATCTTATCGTACTGCCGATGCCAGAGTTTGAAATCATTCTCGGGATGGACTGGCTATTGCAGAACAGAGTTTTGATTGACTTCCAGCGGAGATCCGTTCTAGTCCGACCGCCTGGGATGGCAGCACTTTCTTATTCGAGCCAGACAGGTACTTTCCTTTACCGCAGTATTATACCTTGTATCCAAGCTAGGAAGCTCATGCGTAGAGGGTGTCGGGCGTTTTTAGCGACTTTTGTATCCGTTCCTGAGGCACCCAGTCAGTCAGCCTCCGATGTTCCCATTGTTAGAGATTTTCTAGACGTTTTTCCTGAGGACGTCTCCGGTATGCCACCCAAGAGAGAATGGAGTTTTCGATTGAGCTTATGCTAGGTACTAGTACCGATCTCAAAAGCACCGTACCGACTTGCACCGACAGAGATGGCAGAACTCAAGAAGCAGATTCAGGAACTTCTTGACAACGAGTTCATTCGCCCGAGTTTTTCACTAGGGGGCGCGCCAGTCTTATTTGTGAAGAAGAATGATGGTTCTATGAGGCTCTATATTGATTACCGGGAGTTGAACAGGGTTACAGTGAAGAACAAGTACCCAATTCCGCGGATTGAGGACTTATTTGATCAGTTGCAGAGAGCTTCAGTATTCTCCAAGATTGATCTGCATTCCGGTTATCATCAGTTGAGGGTGAAAGATGCTGATGTTTCCAAGACTGCTTTTAGGACTCGTTATGGCCACTACGAGTTCCTTGTGATGCCGTTCGGTTTGACGAATGCGCCAGCGATCTTCATGGATCTCATGAATCGCGTATTTCAGCCGTATCTTGACCAGTTTGTGTAGTGTTCATAGACGACATTCTCGTCTACTCGAAGAATCATGAGGAGCACAACAGACATCTGACCACAGTTTTGCAGACCTTGCAAAAGCACAAGTTATTCGCAAAGTTCAGTAAATGCGAATTCTGGTTAGAGAAGGTGGCGTTCTTATGCCACATCGTTTCTAGCAGCGGTATGGAGGTAGACCCAGCGAAAGTTGCAGCAGTCAGAGATTGGGTTGTGCTGCAGAATGCATCAGAGATCCGTAGTTTCCTTGGGCTAGCAGGATATTATCGGAAGTTTATTCAGGGATTCTCCTCTATCGCAGTTCCACTCACGTCGTTGACAAGGAAGAATGCGAAATTTGTGTGGAGCGATGAGTGTCAGAAGAGCTTTGATACTCTGAAGCAATCTCTTATCTCAGCACCAGTATTGGCCATGCCGTCAGGGCCCAGAGACTTTGTTTTGTATACCGATGCTTTGAAGCTCGATCTAGGCGCAATGTTGATGCAGCATGGGAATGTGATAGCATATGCTTCTCGTCAGTTGAAAACCCATGAGAAGAATTACCCTACCCATGATCTAGAATTGGCAGCCGTGGTATTTGCCTTGAAGATTTGGAGGCATTATTTGTACGGAGAGAAGTGCCAGATCTTTACCGACCCTAAGAGCCTCAAGTACTTCTTTACGCAGAAAGAGCTGAATATGCGTCAGAGGCGTTGGTTGGAGCTAGTGAAGGACTATGACTGTGACATTAGCTACCACCCGGGTAAAGCTAATGTAGTTGTAGACGCTTTGAGCAGGAAAGTCGCAGTGATGGCTCATTTGGCGATTTCGAGACCTCTTCAGTCTGAGATGCAGAGGTTTGATCTAGAGACTTATCCTCGAGGTAGAGTTCCCCGTCTATCTACTTTGACGATTCAGTCTTCTCTTCTAGACCGTATTCGCAGTGGGCAGTCAGCAGATGAGCAGTTGGCAAAGTGGAAGCAGAGAGATGAGGCCAAGGACGGTGTCTTGTATACAGTCAGCGACGGTATTGTGAGATACCGAGACAGAATGTGGGTTCCTAGCAGTGGTTCTATTCGAGCAGATATTTTATCAAAGGCCCACATGTCGCCGTACTCTATTCACTCTGGGAGTACGAAGATGTACAAAGATCTGCAGTTGTTGTATTGGTGGCCAGGAATGAAGAAGGATATCAGACGTTTTGTATCCGAGTGTGTGACATGTCAGCTTGTGAAGGCGGAGCACCAGAGACCAGCAGGTATGCTCAAGCCTCTTCCTATTCTCGGGTGGAAGTGAGAGAATGTTACCATGGACTTCCTGACCGGTTTGCCTAAGTCAGTCAGAGGATCAAATGCTATCTAGGTGATCGTTGATCGTCTTACCAAATTAGTGCACTTATTGCCTATTAAGACGACTTTCAACATGATTCAATATGCAGAGTTGTATATCCGGGAGATAGTCCGACTTCATGGTATTCCAGTTTCTATCGTATCTGACAGAGACCCCAGATTCACTTCCTCATTTTGGAAGAGTTTGCATTCGACTATGGGTACGAAGTTGTTATTTAGCACAACTTTCCACCCTCAGACAGATGGGCAGTCAGAGCGAGTTATTCAGATTTTGGAGGATCTTCTCCGTGCTTGTGTTATGGATTTCTCTGGGAGTTGGGAATCGAATATGTCATTGGTAGAGTTCACCTATAATAACAGCTTTCAGTCGTCTATAGGTATGGCTCCGTACGAAGCACTGTATGGTCGTAAGTGTAGATCTCCTATTCATTAGGATGGAGTAGGGGAAAGAGCAGAATTGGGTCCGGAGATTATTCAGCAGGCTGCCGATGTAGTAGTCAAGATCCGTGATAGGATGAGGACTGCTCAGAGTCGACAAAAGAGTTATGCGGACCAGAGGAGGAGAAATCTAGAGTTTGCCGTTGGCGACTATGTTTTTGTGAAGGTAGCACCTATGAAAGGCGTCATGCGGTTTGGGAAGAAAGGAAAGCTCAGTCCGCGATTCATCGGACCATTTGAGATCCTCGACAGGGTTGGGACGTTAGCTTATCGTGTTGATCTTCCGTCGAATCTGGCCGGAGTACACAATGTGTTCCACGTCTCTATGCTAAGGAAGTATATGACAAATCCTTCGCATGTCTTGAACTTTGAGCCGTTGCAGCTTACTCCGAACCTGTCTTATGAAGAGAGACCAGTGCAGATCCTAGACAGACAGAAGAAGAAGCTTCGGAACAAGCTGGTTAAGCGAGTAAAAGTCAAATGGTTTAACCATTCAGAGGAGGAAGCTACGTGGGAGTCTGAGCCAGAGATGAGGAGTCGGTATCCCGAGTTATTCGGTAAGTTCTAATTTCGAGGACGAAATTTCTTTTAAGGGGGGGAGAGTTGTAGAATCCGTAAATCAGACTACGTATAAGCCATGCATAATTTTTAGTATTTAAATTAAAAATGATTTCTTTATTATTTAAAGAATTATTAAAGTTGTTAGTCATGATTATTTATTTTAAATCGCATAAGTTTAGTTTTATCTTTTCAGTTAAATAAGTGAGGCCGGACTGGAGTTGGAGTATTGGGATAAAATTTAATATTAAGAAAACATTCCTAGAATTTATTTTAGATAAATAATAAGTTAATTTCATGTAAAAGAATGTTTAAGGAATTATTTAAGTAATTTGAGGTGAGTAATAAATAAGTTCATTTAGGTTCAATAATTAATTTATTAATTCACTAAAATATTTAATGGGTAGATAAAACATTAAAGATTTAAAATTTAATAATTAAGAAATACTTTTTCCTCCATTTATCATGCAATTTTCGGCCACTACCCTTTAAGATTTAATTAATATGTCAACTCACAATTTTGGATACTTTTCCTTATCACTTCTTGATAGATAATTCCCTAAATTTTATTTACCACTAATTAATATTTAAGCAATATTCCTACCATGTTTATTTAGCAATATTTCATCCCCATTTATCTTAGAAAAATCGGCCACCTTGGAAGATTTGTTATGGAATTTACAACTCACCATTATTTGATTTCTTTCCTTATCCCTTTCATTGTAAATAATCCCTTCAACTTTAAATCCTCAATACTTAATAATTAAGCAATATTCCACCCCATATTTAAGAGTTAAATTTCTGCCCCCTCCTTTTCTAGATTCAAAATATTTGACAACTCATTCCTTGATTCATTTCCATAATCTTTCTTGGTAGATAATTTCCTCCACTTTTAAATCACCAACAATTAAATAATTAAGAAATTTTCTCCCTTGTTCCTAGACCAAATAATCGACCAAGTGCACCCTCAATTATCCTTCAAAAATCTCTGGATAACCAAATCATTCCTTATCCCACAAACTAGAAAGATAGAAAGATTCATTTTCTCCCATTTATCTTCCTAGACTTCCCTCCCTACCATTTCCACCGAAATTCAGTAGGTTTCAGAGAGGAAAAATCGTGAGTCTCCTAGGAGAAATAAGAAAGAAAACAAGAAAGTGAAGAACACTCCGTCTCCGCCGCGCCGCATCGTTGTTTTCATTTGTTTTTCTTTCAAAACAAATCCAGGCATGTTTATATTTTCTTTCACTCTTCAATCAAGCCATATAGGTATTTTTAAACATCACATATACATGATTTAACTGCAAGAAAACCGAAATTTATGACAGCAACATTTTCGAAACATCCACAGATTTTCGGCCTTCCTCTTGTGCCTTCACGGTTTTATTGTTTTTGTTGTTGTAGGGTTGGCTCGATTTCCAGGGGCTCAAGGCTGCTTTTAGACATGGTATAGGGTATGTTAGGAAGGGAGATGTCCAGTGGTTTCAGCCCCGTTTCCCCCTTGCATCACGTTTTGACAGCAACTCCCCCCCCCTCCCCCATGTCATTGTGTCTCGATTTTTGCATGGTTCATGCACTAAGATGAAGGTTCTGATCTAGGCTGCCCTAGGGGCTGTAGCCATGGTTAGAATATCTCCTCGGCATGTCTAGGACGTGACCAAGATGCCCTTCCATGGCTTGGTTCACGGTTCTCTCGATTTTAAAACAAAACAACGGAAACGTCCCACGGTTTCTGTCTTCTGAAATTTTCTTGTGTGTTCGGTAATGAGGTGGGTATGGATCTTGTTTGGCTTTTAGCCCTTAGCCATGATTCATACAATACCTCATGATGTCTAGATCATGCCATGGTCAATCAAATGACCACAGGAATGGTCCATGACAGCAAGCGAAGCAATCCTCCCCACACGCGCAGCGTGGCTTCTCGGGTGGGAGTTTTGAGTCGTTCTTGGTGTTGTTTGGATTGTGGCTGGCATAGGGCCCTTAGCCATGGTTCAATCCACACCTTAGGATGTTAGTAAGAGGTTCTGGTCGGTGGTTCAAGCCCCAATGGCCATTAGCCTTGCAAACGAAGCATGCAAGCACGAGCGCTGCTGCTGTAATTTTTGACAACAACTTAGTGCTTCGGTTCAGAGGCTCGTTTGAGTTCTTGGTTGGCTTTTAGCCTATGGCCTTGGACTAGACAGTGCCTCATTGAGTTAGGAAGGTCATGTTTTTGGCCGTTTGTGATTCAGTTAAGTTTAGAGGTCGTACGAGAATTTACGGTGCAATGTGCCAAATTGACTCTCGAAAGAGCGTTTCATGTTTTTGGCCTCCATTCACCAAATTTCGATTTGTACAATTTTTAGGAGCATTATTTCAACATTTTAGGTGGATTTTAATCATGACTAAATGATGATTCGATGTTGGTTCGGGTTGGTGCAGAGTCATGGTTGAATACTAAGTCGTTGGTCGTAATTGTCTCGTTTTTGGGTTCAATTACGAAGTTTCAGTCAAGTTAAATAATTTGCATATTTTTCATGTTAGATTAGGTCGCAGCGAGCCTGAGAACGATCCAACCCATTCGGTAAAATAAAACAGGATATTTAGTTATATTATGTGCATAAAAATATAAAATGTTCATTTTGGGATATATGCAATATTGCTTGTGGCCACCTCACGTTCATTGGATCATTACTTCATTCGGTGGTCAGTGACCGGTTCAGTTCATGTTCATGTATGGGTACAGATATCCAGTCCAAGGGCTGTGATGATCTCTACCGCGCAGTATACTGTGGTTTAGTCTGATCAGACGATTCATTTCACGTTATGGGTCACTTGCGTAGAACATATTCTCAACAGAAAATTATTATATGCTATTTCATGACAGGGCTCTATCGAGCAAACATTTCACTTACGATTTTCAGTTCAGTTATGCACGTATTTATAATTACTAATGAGAAGATATTTTCACGTTATGCTTTACGACATGATATCTTTACACGGCATGAAATTTTATGATATTTACTTGTTATCTACGATATATGCATGCTGAGTCTTTAGACTCACTAGACTTGATTGTTGTAGGTACTGATGAGGTCGGGACCGAGGGCGGGGACCAGTAAGCCATCTTGGGTCGGCAGTAGTAGGAACCCGTGGACCTCATTTATCAGTCTATTTATTATTTTATGCAAACTCATTTTTTATCATGATGAATTATTTTAAGTTGTTGTTTGAAACAGATATTTACTTCCGCTGCTACTTTGAACATTAAATCTTTTCATCAATTTATTTTATGAATGAGGCGAGTTACTTACTTTTAAAGAAAAATTTTAAATTATTCCGCAAATTTTCAAATACGAAATACGGGCCTCGACATGGTTGATTAAAAATTCAATGAGAAATGAATTTGTTGGGAATGTCGGTTCACCTACCCCTCGTTAATTAATTAATTCGTTCGATAATGATTATATGCTTCCGACAGGATTTCCTATTCAATTGAACACACTCTCTCGAGCTATGCCAAACTAATCTACTCAATGAAGTAATTAAATGTTTTTAATTATTTATCAAGAACGAATTGCATGTCGATCTATGAAATCCCCTAGTTTTCGACCCTTAGGACTATAACTATCGGCGCGTATCCAATTTCATATATCTATGTAAATTGTAGATCCACGGATTATACTACTCGTTCCTATCACAAGTTATTCTCTCAAACTCACTCTCAATATAAAAACGTTGTTAAAGTTAGCTACTCTCTAACAACACGATAAAAAAATAGTATAATCAAGAATAAATCAGAAATCGATATGTGAATTAATTTAAATTAAAGTTCGGGGTAGGATTCCCTTAAATCCCAACAAATATGTGAAGTTAGCTACTAGATTTCAAAATTAAAATAAAAAAAATAATGTTTGAATGATAAAAACTAGACTAGAAATACTAGGCTTGACGAAAATGCAAGGAACGACGCCCGGAAATCTTCGAATCTTTGATCCAAGCGCAAAAAACCCTCTTCAAGCTTGTGGCGGCTGCTCCAATATGTCTGAATGAATGAAAATCGTCCACCAATCCTTTCCATATCCTCCACATCCCAAGACTGAGGCAAGTAATCGGAAAAGATATTTTTTTCAAAAATAGGTGGCGCTCGGGCGGTAGAAAATTACCGCTCGAGCGCCACATCTTCTGTAATCTTTCTTGAGGAATGCGGCATTCGCGCTCGGGCTGTAGAAAATTACCGCCCGAGCACCGAGTCTTCTGTAATTTGGTTCTTCAGAAAATAAATCTCGCGCCCTGGGCGGTAGAAAATTACCGCCCGAGCGCCATACTTTATGGACATCATCTTAGCTATTCACCTCTCGCGCCCGGGCGGTAATTTTCTACCGCCCGAGCGCCAGCCTTTCTGCCATTTTCTTCTTGGCTTGCACACTTCGCTCCAGATTCGGTTTTCCGGTCATTTTTCCTGCAAATTTGTCACACACGAGTGAGACATGATAAAATGCAAATGTTTACTCTAAAATGAACAAAATGTAAATGAAATGTACGCATGCACAATGCAAACACACACAAACTAATGCAATAAAACATGTAAAAACCACGTCTATCAACCCCCTCATACTAACCTTTTGCTTGCCCTCAAGCAAAGTAGGTTACAGACTACAACTAAAACATGAAACAAACACAAAGTGAACGTATTAAAATAACTAGATTAATGGCAAAGTAGCAAACTGACATCTCCTGCCTCATAGGGTTTGTGAACCACATCCAATTAGTCAAAACACACATCCATTAATACCCCTTAAAAACATCACAAAACATCGGTATTATTCCACAAAGTATGGTTGTGTGTGCTGTAGATTTTTCTAGCTTATGTTTCAGACAGTATTATTCGTAAATCATGTGGGTCGCCGAATCGACAAGTCAACGCAAGTTTCTCTCTCCTAAGTTCTGTTTCTATTCGGGACCTACCAGTAAACACATAAAGCGGTAGAGTTTCATGGTAGAATAACAAAATGTAGGGAGTCAATAGCTATAAATGCTCAAGTGGTTCAGAAAGATTTGGAGTACGTAGATCATTTTCACTATGCCCTTGTCAGAAATTTTCTCTGACATTCCTCAACTCCTTACATCTCCATCTTTTTAGCCTTGGGATAGAATTTCATCCCTTTTTGGCTCCCCCACACCTTACATCCCCTTTTTTCTCTTCTTTTTTTTTAATTTTTATTTTTCAGGCGCATAGTTTTCTCATGCGTACTCCCTAGGCTTGGAATATAGGGTATGTTTATTTATCTGGCCTAGAGACGAATTTTTAGGTCCTATGCACGATTGGATGAAGGATATTGGAGGTATACTTTTGATTTTCTACTTGAGTTCATGTTATTGGTAGTCACTCATTTCAACAGATATTCATTCAAGTTCTACTCGCATCTTATGTTTCTCCAGTTCCCCTCAAAGATTATTTTGAACTTAACTGTCATCGACACCACTATTAAAATCCACTATGTGTGCATAAAACGATTTCAATTCACCTGGGGATTCATAACGAGTGATAAGACTAAGCATTATGCAATTCATTTATCCCACAATCATCATTGGCTACCAATTTACTAGTTTCACCATCATCTGACACTCATGCAAGACAAATACGAAAAACGACCCCCTCATACTAAAGGAGTGCAATGTCCCTTATTGCACAAAAAATGAAACACAAAAATGCAAACACGTATGGAGACACAAAAATAAATGCAAAAATAAATGCACGAATGAAACAACAATAAGAAATAAACATAACGCAATAGACAATAAAAATGCAAAGAAGGGGAAACAGTGAACTCCCCTGATCAAGACTCCTCTTCATCGTGCTCCAGTGGTGGCACTCTGGTGGCATCCCCTTGCGGAAGATAGTCATACTGAAACTGGTAGGGGGGGATGAACGGCGGACATGGTGGTATGGTCCCTGGATCTACGTCCCCGTGGATGAGCATAGTGCGCATCATGGAGTCGAGATGGGAAAGATGTGTCGTGACGTTGGTGTTGAACTGCTCCTGGTGAGCCATGAAGGCAAGTCTCTCGTCCATTTTGTCGTTCTGAGTGCGCCTGCGGGGTTGTGGGCGACGAGGGATGATGGTGCTTGATCCACCTGCCTCCTCCTCTTGAGTGGGGTAGTCTACGTGTCGCTTTGCCCTCTTTCGCTGTAAGTCATCTACACAAATAGCCTTCGTCGGCTGCAACCACTCCTCATCATCACGGAATACAACTCCCGCCTGGGCACACAACTCGGATATGATGGTAGGAAAGAAGAGGCCGATGTGGCTGTTATTTATGCTCATCATAATTTGAGAGTGTAGGAGCTTGCCCACGTTGATGGCGTAGTTCTGAGATAATGCAAAGAGTACAACTGCCCGCTCTTTCTGCACCTCACTCTTGTGGGAGACTGGCATCATCCTTCTGGCCAAAAATAAATACCACAGGGCAATATCGGCCCGCAAATATTTTTCGTCAAAGCAGCTCGGGGGTCTCCCTAATGGTTTCCAGGTCACCCCTGGAAGGCACAAAGTCTCGATGATCATCGTGGGTCCGCAACTAATGCCTCGAATTCGGAGTCGTCAACATCGGCCGTTTCTAATAGGGAGTTAATCGTGAATGAATCAAACGGCACGAACCGACCTCTAACAAACGCTTTACCATCAGTTCGTTCACCGGAATTAGCATAGAATTCCCTAACTACAGACACCACTGCCGCCTTAGGTTGCTCGCCAAATTTTACCCATCCTCGCCTCTTTAATGCCCCAAGAGTCTCTACGTGTCTATCCTCAAATAAACGACGAAATCCCCTTTCAGCAATGGGGTTTCTATGCACCTTAGCATGCTCAAATCGAGCCCGTGCCGACTCATTCACAAAACGATGTCTATCAAAGGATGAAGCTGAAGAGGAGGAACCGGGATTACCTCGTTGTTTCTTGGGAGCCATGGTGGTGTTGATGGAGATGGTGGATGACCGGAGAGAGGTGAGTCTTGTTTTCCTATGAAGATTGTTCCGCCTTGCCGGGAATTTGAGTAGAGATTGAAGTTCCTGCACAAGAAAATCGAAAAGGCGCTGAGAGGGTTTTGAGGGATTTGGGGATTTTCAGAATGAGAAAGGGGAAAGGGGATTTCGCGTTTTTATCTGCAGACGCGCTCGAGCGGTAGAAAATTACCGCTCGAGCGCCAGGTTTTCTGGAATTTTGTTTCGCAAAATGAGTGTTCGCGCTCGAGCGGTGACATATTACCGCCCGAGCGCCGAGCTCTCTGGAGATTTTGAAATAAGTGGTCGTGCTCGAGCGGTAGAAAGTTGCCGCTCGAGCGCCGAGCTCTCTGGAAAATTGTCCCCTCCATTTTTTTTAAATATAAAGACAAAACAATAACAATAAAAATAAATAAAACATAACTAACATAAACAAAACATCGAATTTAATTGCAAGATAAGGGGGAGAGAGGTAGTTCTCAATTTATAGTCGAGAGCTTGACTGTCGTTCAGTTCAATTCGGATTGTCTTGGAACCGGGTGATCCCAAGTTGTGGCTCAACTGTGCCACCCATGTAGTGCTTCACTCGCTGGGCATTGACCGTAAATGTCCCATCCTTTCCGTCTTGCAATTCTACAGCCCTCGATGGGTAAACTTTGGAAATCACTAATGGACCAGACCATCGCGATTTCAACTTTCCGGGGAATAGTCGTAATCGGGAGTTGTAGAGCAGGACGTTTTCACCTTCCTTGAATTCCCTTTCAATGATTCGCCTGTCATCCGCCCTCTTTGTCTTTTCCTTATACGATAGTGCGAGATCATATGCCAGATTCCAAAATTCCTCCAACTGGTCCAATTGAAGTAGACGTCGTTCACCTGCATCAGTAAAGTTAAAGTTCAGTGCTTTGGTTGCCCAGTATGCTCGATGCTCTAACTCTACAGGTAAATGACATGCTTTACCAAACAGTAGTCTATATGGTGTAGTGCCTATAGGTGTTTTGAAGCAGTCCTTATGCCCAAAGAGCATCATCTAACCTTACAGACCAATCTTTTCGACTGACACCTACCAATTTTTCTAAAATCCGCTTGATTTCTCGGTTAGACACTTCCACTTGACCACTTGTTTGGGGGTGATAGGGAGTAGATATCTTATGTGTGACACCATATTTGCTTAAAAGTTTTTCAAAGAGTTTGTTGCGAAAATGGGTGCCACCATCGCTAATGATTGCTCGTGGTGTCCCAAACATGTTAAAAATATTTTTCTTTTAAAAATTTTAGGACCACTTGAGCATCATTAGTGGCATATGCTTCTGCCTCTACCCACTTAGACACATAATCGACCGCCACCAAAATATATTTTTTTGTGAAAGAGCTGGGAAACGGTCCCATGAAGTATATTCCCCACACATCAAAAACCTCACACTCAATAATATTATTCAAAGGCATTTCATGACGGTTAGAGATGTTATCTGTCCGCTGGCACTTATCACAGGTAAGCACATAAGAACGAGCATCCTTAAAAAGGGTTGGCCAATAAAAGCCACATTCAAGTACCTTGGATGCTGTCTTGGTTGGTCCAAAATGACCACCTACCTCACGGTCATGGCAATGGTTAAGTATTTGACCAAATTCCTCATCTGCAACACACCTTCTAATCATAGAATCTGCACATATCTTAAACAAAAATGGTTCCTCCAAAAAATAAATTTCACGTCAGAAAAGAATTTCTTACGTTGATGAAACGATAGATTGGGTGGTGAAGTGCATGTGACAAGAAAATTAGCAAAATTTGCATACCAAGGACAGTGTCTCACCTCAAATAGCTGCTCATCAGGAAACCAATCATTTATAGAATGATCTACACAATCATTACTAATCAGCTCCAACCTAGACAAGTGATCCGCTACTACATTTTCGACACCCTTCTTATCTTTTATTTCTAAATCAAATTCTTGCAACAATAGAATCCACCGAAGTAAGCGTGGCTTTGCATCTTTTTTAGCAAGTAAATATTTCAATGCCGAGTGATCTGTGTAAACAATTACTTTTGACAAAACAAGGTACGAGTGAAATTTGTCAAGCGCAAATACTACTGCAAGTAATTCCTTTTCAGTTGTTGCATAATTCAATTAAACCTCATCAAGGGTTTTACTTGCGTAGTAAATTGTATGAAATACCTTGTTTTGCCTTTGGCCGAGGACAGCACCAACCGCATTATCACTGGCGTCGCACATGGCCTCGAAGGGCAAATCCCAATCTGGTGCCATCAAGACAGGAGCCGTTACCAAGCGCTCCTTCAAATCCTCGTATGCCTGTAAGCAGTCAGAATTAAAATTAAAGGGCACATCTTTCATAAGTAAGGAAGATAGAGGTTTGGCAATTTTAGAAAAATCTTTGATAAAACGCCGATAAAAACCGGCGTTGCCCAGAAAACTTCTAACTCCCTTTATGGATGTCGGAGGTGGCAAGTTCTTGATAACTTCCACTTTGGCCTTATCCACCTCGATCCCATGCGATGATATCTTGTGCCCCAATACTATGCCTTCTTGTACCATAAAATGACACTTTTCCCAATTCAGCACTAAATTTGTCGCCTCGCATCTCATCAACACCACCTTCAAATTTTGCAAACAGTTATCAAAAGAAGAGCCAAAAATCGAGAAGTCATCCATAAAAATTTCAAGAAAAGTTTCAATCATATCATGGAATATAGCAGTCATGCAGCGCTGAAATGTAGCAGATGCATTACACAAACCAAAGGGCATCCGTCTAAAAGCAAAAGTGCCATAAGGACAAGTGAAAGTGGTTTTCTCTTGGTCCTCAGGCGCAATCATAATTTGGTTATACCCTGAATACCCATCCAAAAAACAATAGAACTCGCGACCCGCTAACCTCTCAAGCATTTGATCAATGAAGGGCAGTGGAAAGTGATCTTTACGGGTAGCATCATTTAATTTCCTATAATCAATGCACACACGCCATCCCGTAATTGTCCTAGTGGGTATTAATTCATTTTTTTTCATTTGTGATCACAGTAATCCCACCTTTTTTCGGCACACACTGAACAGGACTTACCCATGCACTATCAGATATAGGATAGATAATACCTACATCAAGGAGTTTGATAGTTTCTGCTTTTACTACCTCTTGCATCTTTGGATTTAATCTTCTCTGAGGTTGCACAAGAGGTGAGTACTTATCCTCCATCAAGATCTTGTGCATGCAGACTGATGGATTGATTCCTTTGATATCCGCCACCTTCCACGCAAAAGCACTCTTGTGTGCTTTCAAAACTTCCATCAGTTTGTCCTCCATCCCATCTATCAAAGCAGCAGAAATAATGACAGGTAAAGTGTTATTCTCACCTAGGTATACGTACTTTAGGTGTGGGGGCAATGGTTTTAGCTCGAGTGTCGGTGGCTCCTCCAGGCTTGACTTTTGTGGGATCAAGTCTCTTCGATCTCCCAAGTCCTCTAATCTCATCCTTATTGGCCTCTTCCATGGCTGGTTGGCATTGAGGTATGCCACTATTTCGGCTTTCTCTGCATCCAATTCATCTTCTCTCAATTCAGTAGTGAGAGTTGCTTCCAACGGGTCCCTAAGAGCATCCTGCACATAGTTAGACACAAGAGCATCAAAAGCATCAATTCTATAACAACTATTAGAATGCAGTGTGTGCTTAAGTGCATTAAAAACATCAAAAGTAATCTCTTCCTCGCCCACTCTCAATCTCAACTTCCCTTTTTGAACATCAATCAGGGCCTTTCCAGTCGCAAGGAACGGTCTCCCCAAAATCAAGGGCATCTCCACATCCTCCTCCATATCAAGTACCACAAAATCTGTAGGAAATATGAATTTGTCCACCTTTACCAAGACGTCCTTTATGACCCCTCACAGGTATTTGACAGATATGTCTGCTAGTTGCAAGGACATCCTTGTTGGTTTAGGTTCTCCTAATCCGAGCTTCCTAAATACAGATAAGAGCATAAGATTAATACTTGCACCAAGATCACATAAAGCCTTGTGAAAAACAACATCACCAATCATGCAAGGAATAGAAAAACTCGCTGGATCTTTTAGTTTCGGTGGGATTTTGTTTTGCACCAAAGCGGAGCAATTTTCCGTTAAGTTCACCGTCATGTGATCCTCCAACTTCCTCTTGTTAGCTAATATGTCTTTCAAAAATTTAGCATAACTAGGCATTTGCATCAAAGCATCGGCAAAAGAAATATTGATATGCAATTTTTTGAATACCTCAAGAAACTTACCGAATTGTGCATCAAGTTTTGCCTTTTTAATGCTGCAGGAAAAGGTGGAGGAATATTAATTTTAGATTTTGCAGTGGGTGCTGGTGTTGAGTTGGAAGACTTACCTTTTGATGACTTAGTCTGTTCATCCTGTTCTTGAGTTTTTTCTTTTCCTCTGGCCTCTAAGATCTTTCCACTCTTCAACTCGATGGCCTTCACTTGCTCTTTTGGATTGGTTTTGGTGTTACTTGGCAAGGTGCCTAGTTCTTTACTTGCTATCATCTTCGCTAACTGTCCAATTTGATTTTCTAGCCCCTTTATCGATGCATTCCTGGTTTAGGAGTTTAGTTTCGGTAGATGAGATGAACTTAGACATCATCTGCTCCAAATTGGATTTCTCTTCTCTAGGAGGATCAGATCTGTACATCGGTTGTTTTCCATATGGTTGTCCTCCTTGTGGTCGATTCTGACTATTTTGACCACCCCATGAGAAGTTGGGGTGTTGTCTCCATCCAGGATTGTATGTATTTGAAAAAGGATCATTCCTTGGACGGTTTTGAATCCCCAATTGATTCACTGGTGCCTCCTCATTCACATAGAAAGGACTACTGTCTTGACAGTCCTTAACATAATGTTCTCCTCCGCATTTTCCACAAAATATATCTTTTAGACGCATAGCCATGCCACTCATATTCAAACCATCCAGTTTCCTGTTCAAGATATCAAGTTGTGCAGTAATAGCGGAAAGGTCAGTTACCTGGTGAACTCCTGCACTCTTTCGCTGGTTGTTCCTTTCAGATTGAGGATGATAGCTGCTAGCAGCCATCTCCTCCAATAACTCGTATCCTTCCTCAGTAGTTTTTCTCAAGAGGTTTCCACTACGCAGCAGCATCTAGTACGATTAGGAGTAAGAAAGCCATAGTAAAATGTTTGAACAACTAACCCAAGTGGTAGTTCGTGATGAGGGCATCTTCGTAATAGATCCTTGAAATGCTCCCATGCCTCATATAAAGACTCCTGCTCGAATTGAGCAAATGTGGTGATGTCTGCCCGTAGCTTCATGGTCTTAGATGGAGGAAAGTATTTGATGAGAAACGCCTTCGCCATATCCTCCCATGTGGTGATCGAACCTACAGGCAAACAGTTTAACCATGCTTTAGCTTTATCACGTAGGGAGAAAGGAAATAAACGCAACCTAACTGCATCATCAGAAACTCCATTAAATTTAAAATTGTCGCAAATTTCAAGAAAATCTGCGATGTGCGTGTTTGGATCATCTACTGCAGATCTTCCAAACTGGACTGTGTTCTGAATCATCTGAATTATAGCTGGTTTGATTTCGAAGTGGTTTGCCCGCACAATAGGCCTCACAATGCTGGGGTGTGCTCCATCCAAAGAAGGTTGGGTATACTCCAGCATCGGTATGCGGCGTGGCATCTCAACATGTCTAGCATTATGGTGTTCCTCCTCATGATCGTTCTCGGGCCTCTCCATCAGTTCTTTCAGTCTCTGCTGCTGTCTTCTCCTGCGGAAAGTTCTTTCAATTTCAGGGTCAAACTGCTCAAGCTTCACGTCAAGTGACTTTGGCATGCACTGGACGAGATATCTGTAACAGAATATGGAGTGTTATTTTAATAAAATGAAACAATGCTAAAGAAAATAACTAAAAATAAAATTGTGAATTAACAGTCCCCGGCAACGGCGCCAAAAACTTGATCGAGCAAAACTTGCACTGCGAAATCCTTAATAAAAATATGGTTTTATATGCTCAAAATTAATCGCAAGTGCACGATGTCAAGTAATAGTATAATGTACATAAGTACGAGTATCGTTCCACTGAAGGCTGTATTTGACAATTATTATTTTCAGTTATTAAATCTTTAGCAACGAAAAATTGGTTGATTGATTATTACTACTATGATCAAATAAACATGCAAATAAGATTATTCAAGAATTGAATTAATGGAATATAATATCTAAAATGGTTGATTAAAAATTCAATGAGAAATGAATTTGTTGGGAATGTCGGTTCACCTACCCCTCGTTAATTAATTAATTCGTTTGATAACAATTATATGCTTCCGACAGGATTTCCTATTCAATTGAACACACTCTCTCGAGCTATGCCAAACTAATTCTACTCAATGAAGTAATTAAATATTTTTAATTATTTATCAAGAGCGAATTGCATGTCGATCTATGAAATCCCCTAGTTTTCGACCCTTAGGACTATAACTATCGGCGCGTATCCAATTTCATATATCTATGTAAATTGTAGATCCATGGATTATACTACTCGTTCCTATCACAACTTATTCTCTCGAACTCACTCGCAATATAAAAACGTTGTTAAAGTTAGCTACGCTCTAACAACACGATAAAACAATAGTATAATCAAGAATAAATCAGAAATCGATATGTGAATCAATTTCAATTAAAGTTCGGGGTAGGATCCCCTTAAATCCCAACAAATATGTGAAGTTAGCTACTAGAATTCATAATTAAAATAAACAAAACAATGTTTGAATGATAAAAACTAGATTAGAAATACTAGGCTCGACGAAAATGCAAGGAATGACGCCCGGAAATCTTCGAATCTTCGATCCAAGCGCAAAAAACCCTCTTCAAGCTTGTGGCGGCTGCTCCAATATGTCTGAATGAATGAAAAACGTCCACCAATCCTTTCCATATCCTCCACATCCCAAGACAAAGGCAAGTAATCGGAAAAGATATGTTTGCCAAAAATAGGTGGCGCTCGGGCGGTAGAAAATTACCGCTCGAGCGCCACATCTTCTGTAATCTTTCTTGAGGAACGCGGCATTCGCGCTCGGGCGGTAGAAAATTACCGCCCGAGCGCCGAGTCTTCTGTAATTTGGTTCTTCGGAAAATAAATCTCGCGCCCGGGCGGTAGAAAATTACCGCCCGAGAGCCATACTTTCTGGACATCATCTTAGCTATTCACCTCTCGCGCCCGGCCGGTAATTTTCTACCGCCCGAGCGCCAGCCTTTCTGCCATTTTCTTTTTGACTTGCGCACTTTGCTCCAGATTCGGTTTTCCGGTCATTTTTCCTGCAAATTTGTCACACAAAAGTGAGACATGATCAAATGCAAATGTTTACTCTAAAATGAACAAAATGTAAATGAAATGTACGCATGTACAATGCAAACACACACAAACTAATGCAATAAAACATGTAAAAACCACGTCTATCAATAAGCGAATTTCGGGGACGAAATTCAATTTAAGGAGGGTAGATTGTAACGTCCCGAAGAATTGAAGGTCCACGTGAACCACATGCATGCAAGTTATTAAATTTCTTGTGTATTTTAATCATTTTATTTTAATTGCATTAAATTAATATAATAGGCATGTTTACATGTTTAAAATATAGTTTTATATTAGAATGCATAAAATTGTGTGTTTAAATGTTATTCGAGACGCGATCGAAGAACGGAGATCAAGGACCATATAAGAGAAAATAATTTTATTAAATGATTATTTTTAATTGTTTAATATATGGTATATTTTAAATGATGCAAAAGTACTTTAAAAATATATTTATGTATATTTCGGTCGAGTATAGTAGGAAGGAAAAACAATTTCTATTATATTTTAAAGAAAAACGAGTAGTTGACGCTTCAGTTGCATTAATGCTCATTAATTAGGCTAAAGTAAAATGTTTCCCTGCATCTTATCTAAGTCCGAGAGGTATGTGGTCCCGACATCTTATTTAAGCCCGAGAGTACGAGGCCACGAGAGTTTTCTGCTTCTATCTAGGTCGTCTCTAAATCATCTTTGTCGACGCGCATTTGTTGATAGGCAACATCCGAGGTCGTCCTTAGCATGTATACTATTTTTCCATGCATAACACGAGTCCTGGATAATCGCCCTAGAGTTGGAAATAAAATTCCCTGGAGGCCCTGGCCCAATATAAAATTTTTGTTAAGGAAAGAAAAGGGAATAAAAGGAAAAATGACTTACAAAGAAAGCTCAGGTGGTGCTCTCAAGGAACTTATGGTCGGAGCCCAGGCTAAGAAAATGGGCCTGCTGGACCGGTGAAGTCAGAATCTTCACCAGCCGGACCCCATGGAAGAAACCCCATCCAAGAAAATGTTCCCTCGAGTCGTCAGAGGACTTGATAGATATGGCCCTGGAACATTCAACTTTAAAGAGGATGGGCCAGCTGCTCGGGTAGCTTCCGGGACCCTCTCCTCAGTATCACTGATGATAATAGCTCGGGGTCAGCAACGGCTTTCCTCTTTCGGGGACAATGAGGGATGTGTTCCTCTGCCTTCGGGACCCTGGTCAAATTCCTCCATCCGGGACACGATTATTGTCTCTCATGTAGTCCCCTCTAGCCATCCGGAGATTTAGTATCCCGGGCCTCAACAACTTTTTTCTCCTCCTCGACAGCTTTCTTGGCCGGGTTTTCTTCACGACAACAGCCTTTCGGGATGCCAATTTTTTCTCCTCACCCGTCTTAACTGCAACACATTTTTGGGCTAAGGCCTGCTTCATTTCTGGGTTTTCTGCAAGGGTCAGGGTTAGATATGATAAAGACCCATAAGAAAAAAACGTACGCATGAAAGGAAAGCATATCAGGTTGAGCATCCAGGGCATCAAAGTCATCAATATCCCGGCCCATGGGATCTTCAGCCCGGATGCCCAACCCATAGGAAATAAGATTCTCCTCCAAGATCAGGGTAGAGGAGGAAAATTTATGCCCTTCCACGAGCTCCTGACTCAGGACATAGGGATCCTAGGTCTTATAATCACAGGAAGCTCGAGTTGGGCAGGTTGTTTGGATAGAAAGCAGATCCAACAGGAAAGAACGGAAGGAAGTCAGATGTAAAAGTACCGGCCTTTCCAACCCTTCAAGAAAGAAGGGATATCATCAAGAAACCGATTATTCAATCGGGAAGTTAGGGAAAATTCACACTCATTAAAGCGAAAGACAAATTAATAATAGAGAATGAGGGGATTGATCAGGAAGTTATGCATTTTAAATAGCACAAAGATCACGATCATGAAAGGGGATCTATTATGGTGCCCAGATACGCAATGGAAATTTCGAAAATCATATCTTCAATAGCAAAAATCGAGCACCCCATTTAGTGTGTAGCAAATACGAAAATAAACACAAACATATGGTGTTTTTAGAGATTTACCTATCAATCACAAGGATTGATGTTGGCTCAAACTAAGTTGTTAAACAACTTACCTATCAATCACAAGTATTTTTCATTGAGAAATGTAAGCTTTCATCATCAAAATGAAGAAGAAAAGTTGAAGAATAAATGTGAGAGAATTTCGGCCACTTCATATATAGAGGAGAGAAGGAAGAGTTTTTTTGGTGCATGAAAAAGAAAAAAAGTGCTTTGCAAAGGCGTGCTTGCCTTTAACTCAAAAGTTGGCTTCCAACCTTTCACCTCCCCATGCATGCAATTTTGGTTTGTAACATTTACAAAGCCCATTGACTAATTTTTAATATCTCAAACACATTTGAGATAAATAAAATCTTACTTGAATTTACTCAAGCCCACTAGTTGAATTATTATTTCCATTTGGGCTCTACAAGATCCAAAATTATTTAGTTAACTCAACACTTGAATTAATTTAATTATTTGAATTAATTCAACACTTAAATTAATTTAATTTAGTCCATAATAATGTTTATGAAAATCACAATTCTCAAATACATTATTTATTTGAGCCATCTTTTAATTTAGGAACACTTCCACAATTTAAAGTCACATTCCTCATAATCCTCCTATAGAATTCATACTTCTATTTTTCTTTGCGCTTATAAACTCCTTTATAAGCCGTTCAATACATTGAACTATTTTTCTTCCCAATGGGATATAAAAAGCTGGTACTTGTGTAGCCCTCAATGGTTTATTGATACGACTAGCAGTGGGTTCACATCTCAATGTGATTCAGGACTAAACATATCCTTATATGAGCATACTCCAGTTGCTCCATTCTTAATTATCAACTCCTTGATAATAAGAACGTTAGAACTAAAGTCTGATAGTACCCAACCAATCGTGTTAAACGTCTAGCATCATCGCTTACACGATTCCCTAGGTATCAAATGATAGTGCGTGCAAGAACCATTTCATTATGGTTAGCGTACAATACGGTCCCTTCATCTCATATATCTCAACCGATTCTACAACTATTGGTATATCGAGTGCTGTCAGAGAATCGATACTATATGTCATGTCGTAGTTGCATCGATAGTGTAATATAAAAAACCCCTTTCTTAATTACCACCAACATTTTGATCAGAGATTTCAAACTACATACACATGAGATCATATAGGATATCCATACCAGAAGGTAAGCGCTGAATCCCCGACTACAATGCATTGACTCCTATATGTTTTGACAAAACATCCAACCTTGCCACCTGATAACTCCATATGAGTCGGTAAATAAGTCAAAGTTCAATGCTAGCATATAGAGTCTCAATGTTGTACCAGGTCATAAGGACTAATGGTATATAACCATAAACTAGGACGTTTCCACTCGATAAGTGAGAACCACTTGGAAAGTCCTTTATGGAGGGTTTTTCAGTGCACTCTAGAAGGAGCATCTATCTGCATGCTCGGACATCACAATGTCCCCTACCAATGAAACATGGTTCTTGACAGATATCAACAGTCTTGTCAGCTTTAACTAGTATGGCTGCCACAGCGGAACTCGGACCTTGCCTCTTCAAGGGCACATTCTTATTCGGACATTGGAAAGAACTCTTATTTCCCTTCCCATGTGGACCAGTCTTCGTACCAGATGAAGAACCCACATAAAGAACCGACTTCTCTTTCTTGATGGTGGACTTAAAGGTAACAAGTATATTCACCAACTCCTCAAGGGTAGGCTCCAGTATGTTCATGTTGAAATTCACCATAAAAGGATCAAATGAGCTAGGCAGTGACAAGAGCAACACGTCAGTGGTCAACTCCGATGGCAACGTAAGATCCATGCCAACGAGCTTGTCCACAAGCCCAATCATCTTTAGGCCATGTTAATGGACCGAGGCCCTATCTCGCATGCGTAAAGTGATTGGTTCCTTGACGATAGCATGCCTAAGAGGCCATGTTTTCTCACCAAAGATCTCCTTCAGGTGCAAATGAATGTCAGCGTCACTCTTTGGATCCTCAAAAAGCCTCTGCAGCTCATCATTCATAGAAGCCTGTATATAACACTTGGCTTTCAAGTCATGGTCACACCAATCCTTGTAAGTCTACAATTCCTCAGGAGTAGCTAGTCGGAGCCCCAACAGGGGACGAATCAGTCAGTGTATATGCTATCCTTTCCGAATTCAAGACGATTTTTAGGTTTCTTAGCCAATTGAGATAATTAGGTCCGGTTAAAATTTGTTTGTCGAGTATTGCAGATAACGGGTTGCGAATCGAAGACATTGTCAAATTTGTAATGAAAAGTAAAAACAAATAAATGTTATTGACTATTTTTAAAATATTTAGTTAAATATAAAGTATGAACTTTTACTTCATAAATTTTTACTTCCACTGTTTTGACATTTTCCACTATCCTCCAGTGAAAACGAGAAACTCCTTTCCTCAGTAGGTACGTAATGTCCAATTAGCAAATTATGATCCCAAATAATATCATCCAATCATAATTCCTAAATGGTAGTTTCCAATTACATCTCTATACAACCCTTTACGTAAATTTTTGTCTCACGTTTAGGACACAATAATATGACGTGGTTCATCTTTACGTGTCAAGCCTTACCCATCGATATTGAACCTTAATGGACGGTCGCCATGAGTTCCTTCAATAATATGAGCCGAAATAATGAGAGTTCCACGTAGTTCACATCACCGCGTTGTTCATTATTTATAATATATCATGCATATATTATAAACAGTAAACTAACAAGGATGATTAATCGCCCCAACACTTGAATTAATTTAATTTAGTCCATAATAATGTTTATGAATATTCAACACTTGAATTAATATAATTTGACCCTCAATGGTTCATTGATACGACTAGCAGTGGGTTCACATCTCAATGTGATTCAGGACTAAACATGTCTTTATATGAGCATACTCCAGTTGCTCCATTCTTAATTATCAACTCTTTTATAATAAGAACGTCAGAACTCAAGTCTGATAGTACCCAATCAATCATGTTAAATGTCTAGCAGCATCGCTTACATGATTCCCTAGGTATCAAATGATGGTGCCTGCAAGAAACCATTTCATCAAGGTTAGCATACAGTAAAATCCCGTCATCTCATATATCTGGACCAATTCGACAACTATTGGTATATCGAGAGCTGTCAAAGAATGGATACTATGTCTCTCGTCGTAGTTGCATCGATGGTGTAATCTAAGAAACCCCTTTCTTAATTACCACCAACACTCTAATCAGAGATTTCAAACTACAAACACATGATATCACATAGGATATCCATACCCGAAGGTAAGATATGAATCCTCGAATACAAATGACTCATATATCTTTCGACAAAACACCCAACCTTGCCATCTGATGACCCCATATGAGTCAGTAAACAAGTCAAAGTGCTATGCTAGCATATAGAGTCTCAACGTTGTCTCGGGTCATAAGGACTAATGGTAGTACAATCATAAACTATGACGTTTCCACTCGATAAGTGAGAACCACATGGAAAGTCCTTTATGCAGGATTGTTCAGTGCACTCTACAAGGAGAATCTATCTACATGCTCGGACATCACAATGTTCCCTACCAATAAAATATGGTACTCACATATATCGCTGATACTAGTCTCAAACTCAAGCGGCCTTTATCTTTCTTAATGGCGGCTGAATCGACTAGGAACTATTTAGAATATACAATATTCCAAATATGAGTTTAATGACACTCATCATATGAGCATCTCATATTATTTTTACTATTTGTATATTCAAGGACTTTATCTATGCATCTAGCATGGGTATACAGATAAAGATGTGTCAAAGCATTCAAATATTATTAAAATAAAGATTATTTATACATAGAGTTTAAACATGAACCCTCGACCAACACTTGGCTCGACGGGTACCTACTCTAACAGACCATTATGCGGAAAGAGTTAGGGTGAAGTTGGTTCATGGGAACCCTGAGAAAGTGGATCACCTCGAGATAGAAAGGAGGAATGGGAAACTGGAGACCGCTATGGACTTGGTCCCGGAAGAAGGTGCAATAGCCCTATGGGGTTGCTCAGCTCGGTCCAAGGGACCAGGGAATAATGATAGAGAAAAGTGGAAGGGATAGACCTGAGGACACAAATTTCTTTGTCATCTGCGGAGCGCAGGGTACTAGACAAGGTAGAGAACCATGGACCACCGGGAGCCTCGATCAAGGTTTTGGGGGTAGCTTTTTCTTTTCCCTTCTCCCGCACACTAGAAGGCCAGGCAACCTTGGAAATTTTGGGTTTTTTGAACTTTTGGAGGGAAGGGCAGGAACTGATTTTTTTTAAAAGTGGTGCTAGAAAGGATAGCTGGGGACATGGAGGGGTTGGAGTTGGACTGCAACGTGGCAGACTCTAACTCTGATGAACCATGAGCATTGTCACCAAAAATAGAAGGGGTAGAATTAGACATGCTGAAAATGAAAAGAAAACTTACGAGAATGGAGAAGAGTAAGTAGTGGCTGTAATTGAGGAAACGAGTTTGTCGGAAAAAAAACGAGGGTCGGGTAGGTGAAGCGATGTCTGACATGACCCCCATCTTTCAAATTTCTAGGGCTGATGTCACTCTTCCGTCAGCCTTAGCCTACCTAAAATTCGAAATATAAATGTTTTCCTGCACTAGTTTATGTCCGACCACTCGGGAAAGCGAGTAGGACTCCAGCCTGGATATTTAAGGAGGGAGTGGTGATATTCCAGAAAGGGCCCAAGTCGTCCTTGGACTCAAGCGGGGAAAGAAAGACAGATAACCAGAGCTGGTCCCGGGAAGCCAAGAGAAGAATATTGGGTGGAATCCAGCCCGGGTAAAAAAAAGCACCCTGTTCAAACCACCATGGGCACGCATCAACCTAGAAGTGGTACCACGAATCCAAGAGCAGACTAGGTGGAAGCCAGCCCGAATAAAGAAAGAGAACCTTGTTTAAACCACCATGGGCACATATAAACCCAGGAAACCTATCAGACCATTTCCAACTTATACAAGTCCAGCCCCATTGCCTCAATCGGGCAACATAAGAAGACTAAGTCAATTAATCATAGAACTTATCCATCGATAATCAAGGGGCATTTTCCCTTCCATGATCTCAGATAATTCGGAAGCCAAGATGTGGGCCATGTCCCTATATTGCAGCCAATACCCGAGCATCTCGAAGTGTTCATCGAATCTGGTACCCTATAATACCCCAAAAAATATAAAATCGAGAGGTTCACTTCCATTCTCAAAAACACCCGCTCTATATTTTCTTAAAAGCACTTTCTTTTCTTTGCGTGGATATTTGACTAGCTTGAGCATCGGAGTGCTCATGTCGAAAACCCTTCTACTGCTCCACTAAAATATGTTGTTTTCAAGTGTGTACACTATCCAGCTCGAGCTCATTCTACCCATTCAGCAACACCCACAGGGAAAAAATATATCTCTGCTCGTGAAATTACCCATCCAGCTCACACAATTTTCTCGAGCAGCATCATATATATTAATAGAGTTTTTAAGATTTTTTATTATGCTTTCAGTCGGTGAACGATAAAGTGAAGGTTCTCCAAAGAGTAGAATCTCACATTCTGGATTTGGATATTCTAGAATATTTGTTTTTCCTCCTTCAATGATTTCTTTAATTCGTTGGATTCGACCTTCAAACTAATGATCTTATATGTCTTGTGTTCCAACAAGTATGCAATGCATTTAGCTTCACCGTATTCAAGCAATCTATTTTCAAAACTAATCGGATTACTAATATGATGTTGCTTGAAAGCATGCAGCGCGAAATATCCATCCTGCTATGTTTCTAGTATTTGCATTAGTCCTTTAGTTTCTTTTCCTTTTTGATCGCCTCGAAGCAAATCAGGCTTTCACATTCTGACATATATATTTTTCAAGGTTTGCATGCATCCTCTGTTATCTTTTCCTCACCTTTCTCAAATGTGGAATGTAATGTTGTTCCTCACGGCTAGATTGGGACTGTTGGTTCATTGATTGAAATCCCTCTTTATGATGGAATGAACTTCGACTATTGTTCATTGATTTAAATCCCTCTTCGGATCTACACTAGGTAAACCTTCGAACACAATGCAATAACTTGAAAATCAACGAAAATCAGATAAACCGGAGAAAATATTTTCAGCACTCTTTAGGCTGTTAACTGGGTTTTTCTTAAAAAAATAAAATCAGGTTATAATTTATTAATTTATTATTATGGAAAAATCACATTGGAACCCGACCCCACTAAAAGTCTTTTTTTTAAATAAAATAAAATAAAATATTCCTTCTTCACCCGTGATTTTTCGAAGCTTGAAGTGGGAAACTTTAAAAACCCTAAACCTCAGAACCTCCCTCTCTCGCAAGACTCTTCCATCTGTAAGTAACATTAATTATTTCCAAGAAATCGTATGAAAAAATTCAGAATATTCTCTTCAAATGTTGTAATTTTCTGTGCTTCGTTTTCGATATGCATTACAGGTTGCAGAGCAATGGCGGAGTTTTACTTTGACGAGATAATCAAGGTCCATAAAGTGGATAGTCAAGTTGTATATGACAAGGGTAGTGAAAACTTTGCTTTCTCTCTCATTCTCTACCTTCACTTTTGATTGTGGTATTTTGTTTCAGTTAATGAGATTTTTATATATTACTGCAGTTGCTAGGATAAAAAGCAGAACATAAAGTTGTCAAAAATTATGTTGGAACAAGAAAATCTTTGGGTTTTAGCTAATGTGTTTGAATGATTTTTCAGTTTCGCGTATCATCGCAAGAAGTGAAATTGAGGAGTTTTATCTAGAGAGATGTGAACAAAGAAATATATCCTATGCTCCCGGGTGAGAAATACCGAATGGTGATAACTAACACTCTGTTGATGGATGGTTCGGCTGTTACAGGCTACTTTCCTGAGGTACTCTTGTTCGATTCTCACTCTGTCTCGATTGGAAAAGTTGAGGAAATTCTATATTTTCACCATATTAGTTCTGCGAAGATAATGTATCTGAACAGATTTCTTTTATATTTTGTCATCTGCTGGATGAATGCTGCATTCTTGTTCGTGATGGTAAATGTGGTTGGTTTGTAGAACTGTTTTACCGAATTTTCGAGTTGGGAACATATACATCAATAGACGGTTCTTCAGAATTATCAATTTTGTGCGTTCGAACATCTGGGCAGAAGAGTTTGTTACAAGGCTTCTGATTTATTTGGTGATCCTTTGTTTGTTTTCTTTTTCTGTAAATTTAAGGAGTTGCGATCCAGAGTGGTTCTTGTTACATTATTCTTGGACTTTGTTTGGATTCATTCTAAAGTAACAATTTCTCAACATCGTCAAGGGCATTGTTGTTGTTCAAGCCTCTTGCTTTCATTTATGGTCATATCGTCCATTTGCAGGGCAAACAAAAATCACTTGCAGACAAATTTGAGTATGTGATGCATGGCCTTCTGTATAAAATGTCAGAAGTTCAAGTAAAGACTGATGATGGAAACACTGATGCTAAAGTGTATGTTGTAGCACCTCTTTGTTCAAAATAAGTTCTTGTGTTGCTAGAAAATTTCGATTTGCCATATTATTCTATCAGATGTTTAAGTGAGAGGTTGGAAGTCAGATACCAAATTGCTTCATTTTTTATTGAGTTGTCTTTGAATCGAAGGATCTTGACGTGTATTTCGTAACTTTAATTTTTGTTTCTCATATTAAAAAAATTTCAAGTGCTTTTTATTTAACAGGAGTCATGAATTTCATATTCTTATTTTAAATAGGAAATTTATAATTATATATTTCTCAGGATACTTTCTGTATTCATAACTATAGCTTAAAAATTGAGTATTTCTAATGAAAATAACCTAATCCTTCAACCCAAGCATTACATGAAACAAATTATACATTAACACCCAGCTGCTTTGCTTTTTCATCGGCATTATGATTTGTTCAGCTCTTGTTCATTGAGCAATCAATCTGATCTTTAATTTGTGACAGGGCTGTCTATGTTTCATTTGGAGGCCTTCAATTGCTGCTGAGAGGCGATCCCCTGAAGGTGCACAAGTTTAAAGTCGACCAGAAGCTGTTTCTTCTGTTGCGAAAGATATGAAGCATAACATAAGGTCTTGATTTCAGGTCTATGTTGTTTGCATTAATTCCTGTCTTGCTGTTACAAGAAAATGTTGGAACTGATGTATAACGTGCCATTTAACTTAGTTTTATGCTTGTTTGGGCGAAAATGAGGTTCTTTGAGCTGAGCTGGAAAGCGTCAGCCTATGAAAATCAAGATCCTTTGAACACTCTCTGTAACACAGTGTCCATCTTCATGAATCCTTGAGAAGATGGCAACTCCTCATTTTTGCACTCACCATTTGTCATAGTTGGGGTGTTAAAAGTCTTCATTAGCTTGTCGTGAAACGTCCACTACTCGTTTTTCTTAAAAAGTGCTAGAAGTTTTTTTTCTTTCTAATTCATTTGGCCGAAACACTAAGCATTTAAAATATGAATATTTTGCACCATTTAAAAATAAACCAGCCAACTATTATTTGAAAATCCAAAAAAAGTAATTCAAAGCATAAAGTCGTAAAACGTCATGAAACGTCCTGTCCTTTTTATTGATTTAAAAGTACTAGAATTTTTTTTTAACACTCAATTTTCGGCCATGTACCTTTCTCACATGAAAATATTATACCCTTTAAAATTAAACATTAACCAACTAGCATTTTGAAAAACCAAGTGCAATAGTGATAAAATAAAATCGTCGCATATTTTACCAAACCTAAAAAGCAATAATTTGAAAAGAATAGCCCATACTAAACCTCTCAAAAATCACTCAAATGCATAAATAAATAATCTTAAAAATCTTTAATCATAAAGCATGAGTCAAAAGTCATAATGCGAAAAAAGTAGAAGCGCTGGTCCTCGGGTTGTGTGCGCCTTCAGTCCAGTCAAATCACCCGTCAAGTCCTCCCTCAAACTCACCTGCATCCATCACACCTAGTGAGTCTAAAGACTCAACACACCATCATCTTTATAGCAAGTAATACGTAATACAGTCAACATATAACAGTGAAAAATATTTGTACTTAAAATATCGTTTTCATGAAGATGCATAAACTTCAAACATGAACATTTTCGTGAACCTTTTATGATGCATGAACTTTAAATAGGAACATTATCATAATGATGCGTCAACTTTAAGTATAAACATTTTCATGACATGCATAACATAAACCTTAACATTTCCTTTTTCCTCAACATGGCATAACATAAACATTTTTCTTTTCCTTTTCCTTTGTTGAATTCATATCGTTAATTGTGACTTTTCTCAAACCTCAAAAGTCGATGGGATCCATCTACATGTAACCACAGTACTAGGGCGGCGGGGGACACCAGCAACACTCTCACCGGTCAACTGGGCCCTGGCCTATCATGATCGAATAGAAATACGATCGTCGGGGCTCCCTCTGGGGCCTTTTCCATAAATGGGCTCCCTCTGGGGCCTTCTCCCCTCACGATATTTCCATTCTTAACTCAAACCTCATATCCTCATAACCTCATATTCGCAATAATGGAAACACGATCGTCGGGCTCCCACTGGGACCATCACCCTCACGACATCGCCATCATTAACGAATTAGTCACAATCACTTCACTTCCTTCAACATTTACATTCTCACCACTTTATAAAAATCATGCATAACATTATATTTTGTTTTTGAAACCAAGCATGCAACATGTCTTTTAAATGTCTTGCTTAAATCATAAAATCCCTTAAACATTTAAAAATCATAATTTAATCATGAACATTTCATAAACATTTAAAAATAACCATAATATCATAAAAATAGCATTTAGGGCACTGCCATGACCTTTACTAATTTTTAGGTGTAAAAAGACTGTTTTACCCATAGACTCGACATTTTACGTTTTTGACTTTTATCTTGATTTCATGACTCTAACATGTCCCAAATAATTATTTAAGCCTAATTTAATTTTCCCATAATTTTATTTGTCTTAAAACTTAGACTTTTTCATTTATCGTTAAATAATTGTTTTAACGGTGTTTTAATCCCGAAAAATCCCAAACTTCAATATAAAATTCGTAAATTCTAAATTTAGTCTTTTTATATTATTTTAGCCCTTATGGACCACGACTCGACCCCCGTGAGCCGTTTTCCAATTTTTCATTATTTAAAACACCCTATTCGACACCTAAACTTCGACTCCGAGCCATCCCTTAATTTTATCGAGTTACCCTCGGACCATAACGAACCAGAACCTGGCCAACATGTTGGAGTACCCTACTGGACTCTAACCTCACCAAGAAACCAGCCCAAACCACAAAAACGACAGCTTCCTAAGTAACCCCATGCTGGCCGAGACTTTCAGCTTTCATGGACTCTACGATTTTGGTGTCTAGACCCTAAGCCAACGCCCCAGCCCCTGAACAAACTTATTGTGCACCACGCTAGGACCCTAATGAGCCACCCTAGCCCAGCCCGTGACCCTGAGTTGAGCCCCTCATCCCCTGGACCTGTGCGTAAACCCTGCACCAACTTGTGCATGGTTCTCGGGTGGAGTCCTAGCATATAAAATAAGTAATAATTGATTTTAATTGCTAATTAATTATGTGACATACTTGTTCATATGTTAAATGAGATTTTTATTGTCATCATGCATAAAATTGTATTTTTAGGAATATTCAAAGTGACGATCGAGAAACGGGGACCGAGGGCTGAAAAATGTCAAATGTTTTTATTAAATGATTATTTTTAATTATTTAAAATATGGCGATGCTTTTCATATTTTTGAAAATAGGGGGTTTAGAAGTGATTTTATACGCCGGGACGTAAATTTTATCAATTTTCTTACTAGAATAGCCGATGGTTTTCTTACTAGAATAGCCGATGGTTTCCTAGATTCGCATGCAGTTGGATTACGTCGTCTTAATTTTGGACCTTACACGTCAACCAACATAAACTAACATTATTTCCAAAATATACTAAACTCTTAACATACTCTCAAAAACCTCTCAAATGCATCATAAGTCATAAAAATCTTTAAGTATCATAAATCATGAACTTATTTTATTTTAGACAAACTAGCGACAGTCTTCGGGTTGTATGCACCTTCAGTCCAGCAAGATCAACCATCAAGACCTTCATTAACATCAATCTCATGCTCACCTGCATCGATCACACCTAGTTAGTCTATTAACTCAGCAAACCTTAATCATGATAGCAAGTAATACATATACACTTATAAGCATCAATGAAAATACTTTTAATAAAATAGCTTTTCATGAACATAAACTTTAATATTTCCCTTTCAACATATCATATCATATTTTCTTTCATCATACATATACGTTTCCCTTTTTATTGAATCCAGATCTTCAATTGTGACTTTCGTATTGGCTGTAAGTCGATGGATCCATCTACGTATTACCACGGTACCGGGCGGCGGGGACATCAACGACAGTCTCACCCGTCAACTGAGCCTTAGCCTTACATATCATCGTATTAGTCACAATCAATTCACCTCCTTCAATATTTCATATTTCCATAACTTATAGTAATTCATCCATATATAAATCATTTTTCTTTTAAACCAATTATGCAACATGTCTTTTAATATTAAAACATCATCATAAAATTCCATAAATATTATAATAATGTTTTAACATTTATTACAGCATTCAGGGTACTGCTAGGACGTCAACGTTTTTCAGGTGAAAAATGACCGTTTTGCCCCTAAAACCCTAACTTTCCAACTTTTTCCTTAGACCTTAAAACGACGACCAAAATTATTCCAAACTTAACATATCACCTTAAAACACACCCATAAATATTTCTTAGACGTAAAATTTAGCTTCTCGATTAATTCCTCAATTCGTTTTTAAACTTAAAGTATATCCCGGTTTTGACTCAATGGACTCGAAAAACTTAATCAAAATTTATGAAACTTGAACCAAAGCTTATTAACACCTAACTAAATCATATACAACCCAGTTCAAGCCAATTAAACCATTGGACAAGCCTAAACCAGCCACTGAATTTTCCTTGCCCTAACTTGAAAATGCTAGCCATCTAATGCAACCCTCGGCCCTAACCCTTATCCACCACAACCAGCCCCTAGTTGACCACCATAGGACCCTACTGGATCCATATGGACCCTACTGGACCTAGCTTGAGAAGCCTAAAACCCACAGCCCCTCAAACACCCTCCCCAAGGCATGCGCGACTCCCCCTTCCCTCACGTGATCACCTAGCCCTTCGAACCTCGCATCATGCAGCCCCCTCTTGAACCATCCTACAGCCTCCTTAGGTCACCTGGTCACACCATAACAACAGCTAGAAGTCGTGGCCATCAAGGACTCCAAGCCAAACCTTGCCCCCAAGGACTCTATTTTCGTTCCTCATGCTACCTGTTATGTCCAGCCCTTGATCTTGCCCTTATGGCTCTAAAACCCTTGGAAAAACGACCCTGATAAAGCTCATACCATGGCAGCCCTTAGGTGCAATATTAATATGAGTTTTGGATCATAAAATCATGAGTTTTTGGTATAGCAAGGTAATAAAACGAAAATAGTTACAAGGCAACATATTTTTCATGAAAATATACATCAAACACATAATATGATGTGATAGATGAGAAAAAAAGAGATTAAGGTGTGCCTTTGCGTTTATTATGTACAAAAACAACTTGGCGATGCGAGGATGTCGACGAATAAAAGACCCTATGTTGATTTTTCTTCAAAACCGTGACCTTCCCTTTCAATATTTCTCGTGTGTGCGTGTGTCTTGCTGCTAGGGAGAGTCCTAGTGCGTTTGAGGGCCAGGGGGCGTGTGGTATGGGGTTGATGAGTAGGTTTTAGGGCCTTTTATTTTAATTAAACACATGGTATAAGTTTAGGCCCATTAACCAAGTATGATATGCCCATTAAGTAATAATTAAAATATTTTGATAAGGAAATTTTGTGAAAATAATAGCCGATTTCTCGAAAAGTCATATTTTCGTCGAAAATCGAATACCGTTTCAAAATACGACTCGGTGTATAAAAGCCACTCAAAACACCCCATTTTTGAAAATTCTATTTAAAATACACCACACATTAAACAATTAAAACTAATTATTTAATAAAAATATTTTCTCTTATATGGTCTCCAATTTCTCTTACTCGATCGCGTCTCGAATAACCTTTAAAACTCAGTTTTATGCATTCTAACAGAAAACCTTATTTTTAAACATGTGATCATGCACATCATAATTAATTCGTGTCATTAAAACCATTTAATTAGTCATTTTCATTCTTCCTAAATTTGAATGCTGTTGGATTACGTTATCGTATTTTGGACATTACAATTCCTCAATCCCTTTAATGAAATTTCGTCTTCGAAATTAGAACTTGCCGAATAACTTTGGGTAGCGACTCCTCATGTCCCTCTCGGTTTCGCAAGTAGCTTCTTCCTTCGAGTGGTTTACCCACTTGACTTTGACCATTTGAATAACCTTGTTTCGAAGCTTTCTTTCTTGCCTACCCAAAATTTGTATAGGTCTTTCCTCGTTTGACATATTTGGAGTCAGCTGCAAAGGCTTATAATTCAGTACATGTGAAGGGTTCGACATTTACTTTCGCAGTATCGAGATATGGAACACATTGTGTACTCCTGCTAGCATTGATGGCATCGCTACTATATAGGCTAGTGTTCCAATCCTTTCAAAATCTCAAATGGTCCTATGAACCTCGGACTGAGCTTGTTTTTCTTTCCAAATCTCATAACACCCTTCATAGGTGCTATTTTCACAAATACGTGGTCGCCTACGGCAAACTCTTGCTCTCTTCGTCGCTTGTCGACGTAGCTTTTTTGTCGGCTTTGTGCAGTCTTCGTCCTATCTCGGATTTTGACTACTAGCTCCGCTGTTTGCTTGATAAAGTTCGTACCAAATTCCCCTCTTTCACCAACCTTGTCCCGATGTATAGGTGATCTAAACTTCATTCCGTAAAGTGCCTCGTATGAAGCCATTCCTATAGACGATTGGTAACTATTGTTATAGGTGAACTTCACTAGAGATAATTTTGGTTCTCAACTTCCTTGAAAATCAATCACACAAACTCGGAGTAGATCCTCCAAGATTTGAATCACCCTTTTAGACTGACCATCGGTTTGAGGATGAAATGTTGTACGAAATAACAACTTCGTCCCCATCGCTGCATGTAGACTCTTCCAGAAGATGATTTGAACTTCGGATCTCGGTCAGAAACGATAGACACTTGATTTCCATGCAGTCAGACTATCCCTCCGATATACAGCTCTGCATACTGTGTGATGGTGAATGTCGTCTTGATAGGTAGAAAGTGCGTTGATTTCGTAAGACGTTAAATATCACCCATATGGCATTGTATCCCTTGATAGTCCTCGGCAGTCTCACAACAAAGTCCATAGTAATATTTTCTCATTTCCACTCAGGAATAAGAAGTGGCTTAAGCTTTCTTGCTGGCCTCTGATGCTCAGCCTTCACTTGCTGGCATGTCAAACACTCAGACACAAAACGCAAGATGTCTCGTTTCATGCCCAGCCACTGATACAACAACTGAAGATCCTTGTACATCTTCGTGCTTCCAGGATGAATGGAGTATGGCGTATTGTGAGCTTCCTTCATAATAATCTCTCACAGTAAATCGCCACTAGGAACCCATAGTCGATCTCAATATCGAACTATGTCATCCTCCTTATAATACAGCTTTTGACCCTTAGCTTTATTTCTCAGTCTCCATTTTTGTAATTGCTCTTCAGAAGACTGACCTTCTCGAATTCTATCCCTCGGAGTCGACTGAACTGTCATAGTAGCATGATTGGGGGCCTTGCCACTAGCATAAACTACGAGCTCGAATCGCTGAATCTCAGACTGTAATGGTCTCTGAATTGATAATTGAGTAATGACCGCTGTCTTTCGACTCAATGCGTCCACTACTACATTAGCTTTTCTCGGATGGTAGCTAATATTGCAGTCGTAGTCCTTTACCAACTCTAACCGTCTTCGTTGCTTCATATTCAACTCTTTTTGGGTGAAGAAGTACTTCAAGCTTTTATAGTCGGTGAAAATGTTGCACTTCTTCCCATATAAGTAATGTCTCCAAATCTTCAACGCAAATACTAAGGCTGCAAGCTCGAGGTCATGAGTCGGGTAATTCTTTTCATGAACCTTCAACTGTCTAGATGCATAAGTTATAACTCGATCATTTTGCATCAAAACTGAGCCCAAACCAAGTTTTGAATCGTCCGTATAAGGAACATATTCTCCTTGCCCTAATGACATTGACAGAACTGGTGTTGAAGTCAAGGCTTGCTTTAGCTTCTCGAAACCCTCTTGACGTTCGGTTCCCAAACAAATTTTGCATTTTTCTTCGTCAGCGCGGTCAAGGGTACCGCAATATATGAGAATCATTGAATGAACATCCGATAGTAGCCAGCTAGACCCAAGAAACTACAGATTTCGAGTACGCTCTTTGGTACTGGCCACTCTCTAACTGGCTCGACTTTGCTTGGATCAACTTCAACTCCATCTCTAGAAATAATGTGGCCTAAGAACGCCACTCTCTCGAGCCAAAACTCGCACTTGCTGAACTTAGCGTATAACTTTCTATCTTGCAACAATCCTAGAGTCGTCCTCAAGTGCTGACTATGCTCCTCTCGGCTCTTTGAGTAAATCAGAATGTCATCAATGAAGACTATGATGAATTGATCAAGATATGGCTGAAATACGCGATTCATGAGAGCCATGAAGATCACTGGCACATTGGTAAACCCAAATGGCATGACCATAAACTCATATTGTCCATATCGAGTCCTAAAAGCCGTCTTATGAACATCGGACTCTTTCACTTTCAACTGATGGTAACCCGAATGAAGATCTATCTTCGAGAAAATCGATTTTTCTTGCAATTGATCAAATAAGTCTTCGATTCTAGGCAAGTGATATTTATTCTTGATGGTGACTCTATTCAGCTCTCGATAATCAATGCGGAGCCGCATACTTTCATCCTTTTTCTTCACAAATCATACCAGTGCGCCCCACGGAGAACAACTAGGGAGAATAAAACCATTGTCTATCAATTCCTGAATTTGATCATTTAGCTCTTTCATCAATGTTGGTGCTAGACGATAGGGTGCCTTAGAAATTGGCACAATGCCCGACATCAACTCAATAGCAAATTCCACTTCTCGGTCCAGTAGAATGCCAGAAACGTCCTCAAGAAAGACACTAGGAAAGTCTCTGATGACCTCAACAGCCTCGCTTAATAAGTTTCCTCGCACTGATGCAGGAGATGATGTGCGTCATTTGCTTGTTCCTTGCTACCTCAAAGATAAAAGATTTCCCGCTGGGTGATAGAATATACACTGACCTCTACCGAAAATCTATAGAAGTTCCATTTCAATGATAGTCAATCCATGCCAAGAATGATGTCGAATTCAGGCATTGGGAGTACGATAAGATCTGTCCGAACCACATCTTTTTGCAAACGAAGCTCCAAATTCTTCACAATGCTCGAAATGACCATTTGATCACCGGAAGGAATAGAAACTTTGAAGCCCAATCCCATATCCTTGGGTATAGTATTTAGTCGCTTGACGAATGTCTCGGATATGAATGAGTGTGTAGCTCTTGAATCCAGCAATGCTTAGGTAGCTACACCTATAATGAATATCCTTCCTGCGACGAATACGCCGTTAAATCTATTCGTGTTGAAGCTCAAGGAATTTCTATCATTATTTTCCCAAAATTTTTGAAAAATCAAATGCTTGGACACTAGTATCTCTAAAAATATGTAGTGTAACCCCTTAAATTTCAAAAATAGCATTTTCATCCCTAAAACTTTCGAATTTTGCCTTTTAGCCCCAAAAAATTCGAATTCCATCAAATTAAGCCCTAAACTTTTGGAATTTATTGTTTTAACCCTTAGGATTTCGGAAATCGCAAAAACAACCCCTAATTACCCAAGATTTACAAAACAACACCTAAACTCTTTAAAATTTGTATTTCAGTCCCTGAATTTTCAAAAATTCCATAATCATTCTATAATTTTCGGTTTATATCAATTTCAGTCATTGGACTCTTCAAATATTCGGATTAGCCTTTAAAAATTTCGGTTATGTGCAATTAAGCCCCTTAAGTTTGAATTTTGCAATTCGGTCCCCATAGATTTTTTAAAATACAATGCATGCCCTTATTCTCGATTTTCTCAAATTTTAAGCCTTAAAATTCTTATTTGGATTTAATTATCTTTTTTGCATAATTAAGGCTCATAATTCATGCTCAATTTATATAGTTTCTATTGTTTACAAAGACCAATTTTCGTCCATATATTGTTTAAAGATCATAAAAGATATGAAAATCTAATTTACCTAAACAATCAGGACTCTAAACTAGGATTCCTTCACACGGACGGCGCGTTGGGGCGGTAAAGTTTGGCTGGCCTAGCATGGACTCTTTTGGACTAGTCGTGCGGGACAGGGTTTTTGGCGCTGAGGCAGTAATGTTTGGCCGCCCTAGCGCGGAGGGTTCAGGAAAACATGGCACATGACACTGTCTTTGGCGTTGGGGCGGCAATGTTTGGCCGCCCTAGCACAGGGCTCTCGGGTCCGGGTTTTGATTTGGTCTCCTCTTCATGATTTAGCACTTGAATAACATTAAAATATCTTCTAACTTCATTGCTATGCATGTCGAATTCTTTGAAGCTTCGAATCGCAAGATTTAGCACGTCATGCCCGGCCAGATTCATATGATACTCCCCTTTCTTCCAAAAGATTTGTCCTCAAATTTGGCTATCTACGCAAAAACAAAAGTAGTTAGTAACAAAAAGAATTAAATTATCAACATTCATACCTTTCAACACTAGATTGTAGGTGCTATCATTTGCTCGCTCCAACCGCACTGGAAATCCCAATTTCACGGTCGCCTTTTCTATGTATTCATGTATTGTTCCAGATGATAAATAATAAATGATACAAAATTAAAATAATAAAATCTCATTAAGCATCATGAAAATTAAATTCCTTACCTTCTTAGACCTAGTTAACACCACAAAAATTTCCACACAAGTGTACAACCATAGTTCATTAGGAATAAGATATAATTGCTGCACGACATAGGAATACAGTCGACTTGTAATTCTCCCATATGCAATGCATGTATCACAATCACACTCAACATGCCGTTTCATATACAACAACACATATAGTCGTGCATTATGTCAATCATCAAACCACTACAATTGTAACGTACCGTATTTTGAACTACTTGAAATTTGCGGAAAAATAAAAATTTTCTTACATAAGAAATAAACTCTCAAATTTCGATTTGAAATAAATTGTTCATCCCAAAATAATTGCAATAAAAAGATCGTGAATGAAGTTTGCTAAAAACACTTATTTAACATCATAATCCAGAACATGAAATCAGAGTTATGTGCCGCCCTTGATCGTGCCCTTATGGACTCTAAAACCCTTGGAAAAACGTAAAGATCCTACCATGACAGTCCCTTGGTGCAATATTAATATGAGTTTTGGATCATAAAATCATGAGTTTTTGGTATAGCAAGGTAATAACATCATATTTTTCATGCAAATATATATCAAACACATAGTATGATGTGATATATGAGAAAAAGAGATTAAGGTGTGTCTTTGCGTTTATTACGCAAGAAAACAACTTGGTGATGCGAGGACTTCGACGAAGAAAAAATCCTTGCTAGCAGCAAGACACACGCACACACGATAAATATTGAAAGGGAAGGTCACGGTTTTGAAGAAAAATTAGCATAGGATTTTTCTTCAAAACCGTGACCTTCCCTTTCAATATTTATCGTGTGTGCGTGTGTCTTGCTGCTAGGAAGAGTTCTAGTGCGTTTGAGGGTGAGGGGGCGTGTGGTATGGGGTTGATGGGTAGGGTTTAGAGCCTTTTATTTTATTTAAACCACATGGTATAAGTTTAGGCCCATTAACCCAGTATAATAGGCCCATTAAGTAATATTCAAATATTTTGTTAAGGAAATTTTGTGAAAATAATAGCCGAGTTCTCGAAAAGTTCATATTTTCTCGAAAATCGAATATCGTTTAAAAATACGACTTGGCGTATAAAAGCACATCAAAACACATCATTTTCGAAAATTCCATTTAAAATACACTACACATTAAACAATTAAAACTAATTATTTAATAAAAATATTTTCTCTTATATGGTCCCCGGTTTCCGTTCCTCGATCGCGTATCTTTGAGACAATTTTATGCATTCTAACATAAAACCCTATTTTTAAACATGTGATAATGCGAATCATAAGTATTTTGTTCTATTAAAACAATTTAATTAGTCATTTTCTCTAGATTTGCATGCTGTTGGGTTACATTATCGTATTTTGGATTTTGCATGTCGAGTTGGCTTGATCTAGCCTAAATCAAGCTCGAACTTGATTGACCACAAGCTTACGCTCGGATGTAGGCTTTCAAAAGCTTGTGCGATATCTAGCCATCTTTTATTGTTTAAAATATTATTATCTGCATTGTTTTTTTATAATTTTAAAACTACTATATATATATATATATATATATATATCACTAGCTCCTGTGCGGTTAGTCTGCTAACCAAGCCAATCTTGGTTTTTGAAATTTTTCGGGAGTGAGGATCGAATTCTTTAAATTTCATTAATTCTTTATATCTTCTGACGTCACATTTGACATAGTAAATGGGGTTTTTTTTAAAAAAATAATTTAATTTTTAAAATTAATTTTAAAAATAATTTTATATAAAATAAAGATTTGCAACGTGGAGCAGTGCGTGCTTCGTAAGCACGGACGATGCTCCACGTCCGCACTCCATCAGCGACGGAATATTTTAGCGATAAAATATATAAAAAACCGTAGCTATATTTGAATCGGCGACGGTTCAAAAATCGTCGCTAAAATTGAATCAGAGGCGGTTCATAAACCGTCGCTAACTTGAACCGTCGCTGAAATGGAATCAGCGATGGTTTAAAAACCGTCGCTATGCCGAAATTTTGGTATTAACTTCAACGACGTACATTGCACGCCGCGGATAATTGTATTAACGGCATACAAATGCAAGCCGCAGATAATAGTATCAACAGCGTGCACATGTACGCCGCGGATAATCTTGAACTTTCAACGGCTTGCATTTTTGTAGCGTGCAATGTGCGATGCGGAAAGAGAATTTGCGCGCTGCAAAAAACTATTTTTGTTGTATTGAAGACAGAGAAAATAACAGACAATAAATTCATCAAGAAATAAGTTTTTCAGATATGACTGACTTTGGTTTGTTTGGTCAGCAGGATTTTCAGACCCCGTCTTGGTCGAACATACACAGTTTTACAAATTTGCTTAATGTTGGTCCACAGCACTTGTACATGACCACATAATGATGTTGAGGAAAATGAACAACATTCAATTGAGATATCATAGTCCGTAAGTTCTACCTCCGGAAAGACTTAATCCATTCCGTGCTTCGTAAGCACGGATTGAAGTATTGTTGCACATCTTTTTTTAAAAAAAATTATTTTTGAAATAAATTTTAAAAATTAAATTATTTTTAAAAAAAACCCAGTAATGGTCAAACATTATGATGATTTTTACGGAAATGAATTTCGAATCTTACTTTATGCTATATAATTTAATGATAAAAAAATTAATTATAGCAAATCGATTGTACATCTCAATATTCTGATCTATTCGATTGCTTCATCATAATAACCTGAATAAAATATGGTATTTTAAAATTAGAATAAACAATAATATATTAAAGGGACCTCCCAAAAGGAAAAACTAAAATGAAACAGCATTTCATATGTTGATCATAGAAGAATCTGAAATGTATTTAAATCTTTTAAAGTAAACTTACTAAATATTATGTAAGTATATTTAATTTTAAGGTTGAAAACTATATCTATTTAACTAGTTTGAGCTTAGCATTGATGATGAACTTCGAATTTAATTAATGGCTAACTTATTATATCTTGTAGAGGCAATTTTTATTTTTAAAGGAATTATATAGAAGACAATGTATTTTTTATTTATTAAAAGCATTATGGTCGCTATACATACAACAAATATTTGAACTTAAAAAGAATATCAGATCATATCATTCCAGTGGCCAAACTTTAAAAATAATTTCGTCAGCTAGATTATTGTATTCGTCTAATTTAATCAGTAATGACAGCTACAAGGATATCCATACTTACGAGGAATTTGTTTTTTGTTTTTCCTCAAATTCTTTGTTCATATCGAATTCCTGAAATTTAATAATAAAAAATATATATGTGATTTCTTTATTCAAACCCACTTTTTGCCTTTTGTAAAGAGAAGTAAAAAATTTGGTAAAATTTAATTCGAGAATTTGTTTAAATGCCTTTGAATCTTTGGTATATTGCAACAAGAGAACCTACTTACAAATAATAGACTTGGGAAAGAAATGAAACGAAGCTAAACTAATAAACCACAAATTTGTAAAATATGACTTGCATTTTGTACTATAGTGAGTAATATTGTTAAGAAAGCTACGTTGTAGTTTTAATTAATAAAAATATCCTTTTAAACTCATAATCAGGCATATTTTTTAAAAATAAAAATGTGATCATAGAATAAAAAGTATTTGAAAAAAATAAAAATGTGATCATAGAATAAAAAGTATTTGAAACTTTCACCTTTTGAAAACATACATTTGTTCTCATTTACACTTTGAAGTAATAATTGCATCAAACATATTAAAGTGAAAGGGTTACGTAATACCATGCTACTCCAATTATCAATCTTTTAGACCTCCGAATTGAGCAAATAAATTATAGGTTTTTTGAATCCGACTATCACAAATGATTATTAATCCAAAATACATTAAATTGTTACTGTCCTAGACTTGCAGCTAACAGAAAACGAACCCTGACGGAAACTCCAAAATCTGATTTCAAAAATTCGAAAAATTTACGAACCGATTATTTTCGTAATAATAACTTAAACTTTATATGAAGAAAATGACTTAATCGCTTTCAATGGCCAGAACATAAAACCTCATTAAAAACTGGCAAGTACAAAGTTCACCTTATGAATGAGCTGATGCCAGCACCAAAGGGAACAATATTGTTAATCTTCCAACCATTTGAACTGCTAGCAAAGGCGTTCTAGATGCATAGAATTTGACGTCAATTTCTTGATTTTCATCCTCAAATCCAACGCCAAGAAATATAAAATTATAGCTTAGAATGGAAATTTGCCTTCACATTCAGATAGGACACAACATGCCGGTAAAATTTTCTGCTCCAAATCCCATAAGAAAAGGAATCCTTTCACCTTCAAGCATCCGATGCCTAGTCCCTCGATTCCACGTTCCATATCTGCACCAGATATTGGCAGCCCACAATCTCCCTCTCACACGAGTAATTCAGTTCGAACCACTCGTTCTACTGGCTCGCCAATAATCGTCTGGCCAAAGAAATTGAGCGACTTAATCACAAGAAAAGCCAAGAATCCTCAACTAACAGAGGAGAGTCTCCTGGAGTTTAATAGGAGAAATGCAGAAGCAAGGTACAGTACCAGCAGTCCGTATTACAAGGGCTTGACCGACTTTTCACTTGTTATAAATAGAGAAAAATTGTCGGGGTTGAGCCCTGGGAGAGAAAGCCATGCTGGCAGTTTCATCAGTTCTGGTTCCAAATCGAGTTTTGTTGTGAAGGTGCAAGAATGGGGTTCATCTTGCTTTACCTCGATAAAGTATGAGAAGAGCTCTTCGTCATTGAGTTCTACGTGGACCAAAAGCTCTCAGGATGCTCGTACCAGGACTTCATCATCATACATGAAACTCAAAGAAACAGGAGAGATATTAGCAAAAATAAAGACCAAGGTTTCTACGAATGATAAGGAATCTGGGAGGAAAAAAGTCAGTTTTCCTACCAGGAAGAGTGAAGAGAATATATGTTCACCAGAAAAGGAGAAGCCATTGAGGGAGAGAGATTTTGAACCGTCCATGCTGTCATTGCCGCCACCCACTGCACAACCGCAAGAATCATTGCCGTATCCACAACCACAAACAATACTACCGACTGCACAACCATTTCCCTCAACACTGTTACCACCAGCACAAGCATCATTACAGAATTCGATACCATTCCCAGATGCACCACTATCTCAGACCTCAGTTAGTGAAGGATTCACGAATGAGATTGAAAAAACAGAAAATGAAAGAAAACATGTGTGGGCAGACAGATATAGGCCATTATGGTTGCAAGATTTTCTATGCAATAGAGAGACAGCACGAAGCCTTCAGACCACAGTGAGGAACTGGAGCAATAAAAAAGAAGAATGTAGCCATTTCATATTTGAGGGAAACCCAGGCGTGGGAAAGAGAACAATGATTTGGGCCTTCCTTAGAGAAGCTTTTGGACCAGAAAAAGTACAGGTACAATTGCAAAATTATCATAATGAATTCAGTTCCATAATCTTTACACGGATTCACACTCCAGTAGAATAAAAATCATGGAATAACAAGATCAAGCAATCTAACAAGGATCTTATAATAACAGCAAAAATAATGTTCCAGATAACGTAGCCTGGAACTCATCGTCAAGTTAATCATTTTCATTTTTTTGAGAATACAAGTGCAACCTGCAGATTTTTGCTTAAGATTATTTTCTTTTAAAAATTTTATCTTCTGTATTTATCATCCACAGGCAAGACAAGAATGCAAGGAATTTCATTTGAAGGTAAATTCATATGCCAATTTTTGCAACTCACCACTTGTTCATATAATTCCAAAAGCTATATATTACTGTGCATCTACTTCAACACCAGCATCTGGATACAAATTACTCAATAGGTAAACATGATTCTTCTCATAATGAAGGAGTTTTTACTTCTACTAATTGCAGTTACAAATACACCAACAATGTAACCAATAAAATCATGCATGTGGAAATTGTATAGGACACCTAATTAAACAGGCGATTGTTCCCACAAAAAATAAGGTGGAGAAAGCATGAAACTATTATTCACAAAAGAAAGAACTGTAGGATTTTAAGGATATGTATAGATACTTTTTCTGTTGTATAGCTGATCATTAAGGGTCAAGTAAATAAGTAAAGCAGGGAATGAAAGCCACATATATTCTCAACTTGCATATAGGAACAGTTCACGCACACGATTCACATTCATAACAAATGAGCATGAACTAAATAATTTGAGGAGATTGATTTGAAATTCATGAACTTCGATTTTAGTTATTGATAACAATGAAACAATAGATCAAATATTAAATTCATACCTTACTTATTTACACATTAGTTACAAAAATTAGATAGAATAGTATAATAGATTTCAAATGATATCATTATTGGGTGAATTTGAAACTAATCATAACTAACATGAAATATTATATAAACATGTAAAATGTAGATTCGAAGTTCATATCTTGCTTCTCTGAAACAAAAAAATACATTTGCATGGATTTGAAATCCATTAATCCAAATAAAACATACCTGTAATAGTAACAGTAACTAGTACCGCAACACCTCTAATCCTGAGCATAAGAAATCATGGTCATTCTATTGTAATTGCTCCTTAAAGTAAGGTATACCTGGGAACTTAGGAAAGATTATACCGCTCGTGAGTTCTACATGCACTGCACAAGCTTCTCATTGTACAAAGGTGTACCAGATACCTGTGATCCTCACACTCACTTAACCAGCCTGTATTGATGAATGAAAGAAAGTAGGATGCACCTCAAGTGCTCATCAAAATCAACCTATCTCCCTCTTTTACTAATTTCACAGGGAGAAGCAGTGAGCAGTATCCTCGTTAACTTAAAGGTATCATCTCAACATATTGAAGTCAACCTTTCTGAACTTAAAGGTTATGAAAAGCATGTCATTGCTGAACTTATCAAAGAAAAAAATCAGAAGTTGCCTATCCCAACTTCGCAGCACGATCGTGAGAACTGCATAGGTATTGCAATATTTTATGTGAATATAATCATATCCTCTCAAAGATTAATCCAACATATCATGTTGTTCATATAACTGTTGCAGCAATAATTCTAAATGACGCAGACAAGCTATCTACTGATGCCCTGTCATATATCAAGTGGATGTTAGAGAAGTTCAAAGGATGCAACAAGGTATTCTTTTGCTGCCGAGATTCTGCAAAGCTCTATCCCATAAAGCCAATCTGCACATTGGTTCAACTCCTCGAACCTTCTGATGAAGAGGTAGCTGTCTTGTTCTTTAAAATCCCAGATTCCCCATTAGATTCATAAATTAGAAGTTTCAAAGTCTTTCGTCTTACAATTCCTTGTCTTTAACAGATTCTTGCAGTTCTGGCATTTATAGCGAAACAAGAAGGGATAAAATTACCTCAAAAGTTGGCAAACCAGATGACTAAAAATTCCAAGAACAACCTAAGACAAGCTATACGCTCATTTGAAGCTACTTGGCAGTTCAAGTATGTTCAACGATTGATGTACACAACACATTTCAATCACAGTTTTTTCCATTTGACATCACACAAATTGATTCTGGTTGCACATGCCATACCTTATGACTTCAATGAGCAGTTCTCCCTTGAAGGAAGATCAAAGTATTAAAACTGGTTGGGAAGATAAAATCGTTGATATTGCACGAAATGTTATAGAAGAGCAAAGTCCAAAGCAGTAAGTATTATCACATACGTAAACAACTGATTCAATCTTAAGAAACTTAAATCTAACATTAAGAGTCCATCTGCTCCGTAGGCTATATAATATCCGTGGAGAACTTCAAAATCTGATAGAGCATAATGTAGATCCAGAGTACTTATTCCAAGTAAGGACAATATAGGTTTTATATTTACTATACATGATTTAAATAGTATTAAACTATTTTTTGTTACGCAGAATATAGTCGAAGAACTTAAAAAGAATCTTCCTGATCAGTTAGAGGAACAATTTAACAATCTATACAATGATTATCAGGTAAATCCTTGATAAATCAATTAGTTTTCTCTTTGCATGATCCTATAACCTGTGTGTCATAATATAGATATCACAGAATGACTGGCTAATCAGATTCCTAATTGCCAGAAAAATCAAGATATTAAAAGGTACCTGGCCCCAGAAAACCATCAAGAAGAGGGAGGTAAGAGGCATAATGATCCAAGAAAAAATGTCCAACAGTTCATGAGGATCGAAGGTAAGAAATTATCACATGAAACATGTGATGGTATGTTCAAGGGGCAATCCCTTCAGCACTCAATAACGTAAGAACTTTTTTGCAAAAAAAATAAAAAAATAAATAGAGTTTAATGACGGACAAAACTTCCTAAATAATTTATTACAAGATGCAAAAAATTAGAAATTTCTTGAGATCAATATGACAAACATTTATTACTGGATCTTCCCTTCCGTAGAAAATATTTATTACCCAAGATTAAGAAAGATGAGACCATACCTGAGAACACTGTTGCTGGATTCTATTACTTCCCATTTTACAAATGTCACGACCAAAGTTAAGTATCAGAAAGTTCATGAGAACAAACATAAATGCCAACATAAATATGGCATGTCACATTATCATTTCTTTCAAGTATCCAAGAGTTTCATTTATATCGCCACATCTCAATCTAGATATATTGGTCGTACCCATATAATAAAACATCAATGAAATTGGAGATAGTCTCTTTTTAGGACTATAATGTACTAGGTTCCTAAATTATGAATCTCAGTTTATGAAACAGAAAATGAGAAATAACAGACAAACAAATTTACAGAAAAATACCAAACTAAAAAACTACATAAACCATATCTATGAGGAACTATAAAATCTTTGCAAGTATTCTTGGGAAGGATAATGCTGAAAAGAAGATGCTCGATGAAAAAGATAATAAAAAAAAGATGTGTGTCAAAACCTTGTTCTACAAGTTTCAGAATCATGGGTTTGGGGTTCAATGTTAAATGCCTAATATTCCAACTCCAGGAATAAAGGAAACCACCACTCTTTTCAAGATATATGAAAACCAGGGATGGGAAAGAAGAAACTGTAAAGAGAAAAATAGAACTCGATTCCCCTTTTACAGAGAACCAAATACGTAGCATGATGATGCTTTTGTCCTAAGGGTTTGATCATATTATATTCTATAATACAATCGATAAAATGTTTACCACATGCTTGATCTGACACTTATTTCATCAAGTCTACATAGAAATGAGGAATGATAAATTTCACTTCTTTATGTGGCATACTTGCACTCAGTTTATTCATGGTGTGGCTTTAGGCAATGTGATTATTTACTTTTGTCCAAAGTCATTCGATCTATCTGCATTCCATTATTGCATATACACCAACCAAAATTGATTTTAAGAACCCAAATTGTCCAGTCACAAGCTTTATACCGCTATAAATGCTCTACTTTTCAACTGGAAAATATAATTGCTGATACCTCTGTATCAATGTAAGGCTCAGTGTCTCGCTGATCACTCTTTTTCTCAACTTCAGAGTTTATAGCAAGATTCATGAGTTGGTACAAGGGCTTGGCCATAAAAAACAAGGAAGTTTGACCTAACGGAACACAGGGGTGCTGATTACATGGTTTCACGAACCACCTGCTACAAAATATCATTCAAAGTTTCATACAACGATTTGTTGTCTGTAAGTGTATTGATTCCTCATTTCTAGCACAGAATAAAACCAATCCCAACTACATTGAAAGTAAGACTTTGATGATGAAGATGATGATTTTAAGCATATCATAAAACAGGTGATCAACATTACATTAGTGTCATAACATATAAAGCTGAATGCATTGAAGAATGCACAGAGTGTCAACCATTCCAGATTGTTCTCTTCTCATAAGTACAGATTTCCTACAAATTCAACAACTGTTTCAGTTGGCAACTGAATTTTTTCTTCATTTCAATTGCTGCTGCTTAGTTGGTATTTGAGTATTATCATTTTGCTCTACCAACTAATTATCTGGAACACTTTCTTGTTAATTGATTGATCCAGCACTTCTGGTTCTGGTGTTTGAAGGATATTTTGATTGATGTGATTTTCTTCTTCACTATCATCCTCCAAACTTATATCTGTAAAGCGATCAACTAGCTCAACTGGATCAGTTGGTTTATCAGTTAGTACAGTTTCATCAAATACCACATGAATTGACTCTTTGACATTCAAAGTGCATTTGTTAAATACTCTGAAAGCTTTACTAACTGATGAATAACCAAGAAATATTCCCTCTACAGATTTAGCATCAAAGCTTTTAAATGATTTTTCCCATTATCGAGAATAAAACATTTGCAGCCGAATATTTTAAAATAAGATATCATACTTTTACGTCCATGCAGATCTCATATGGTGTTTTCAAATGATTTTTATTAATAATTGATCTGTTCTGTGTGTAACACGTTATATTTACTACTTCTGCACAAAACCTTTGAGAAATACCAGAATCAGCAAGCATTGTTCTAGCAGCTTCTTTAAGGGTTCGATTTCTTCTCTCAGCTACACCATTTTGCTGAGGTGTTCTAGCTGCTGAGAGCTCATGCTTGATCCCAATGTTCTATAAAAATTGTGAAAGAGTTTGATTCATGAGTTCAGTCCCTCGATCAGACAGTATTCTATCAATACCAACTGATTTTTCATTTAATAATCTTTTGAAAAGTATAATCAGTTGTGCAGCACTTTGGTATTTTGATTTTAAAAAGATAACCCAAGTAAATCTTGAAAAATCGTCAACGATCACCAAGGTGTATTTCATTCCCCCTAAACTCATGACTGGTATAAGACCAAAAATGTCCATATGCAGCAGTTCTAAGCATCTTGAGGATGATTTACTCCCTTGTTTTTAAATGAAGATCTTATTTGTTTACCAAAATGACATGCTGAACAAATTTTATCCTTTGATAAAATCTATTTTGGACAAACCAGTTATAAGATTATGGTTACTCAGATAAGCAATAGACTTAAAGTTGAGGTGGTTCAACCTTTTATGCCATAACCAGTTCTTAGAAGTTTTAGAAGCTATAAAACAAACTGGTGCATTATGTTGATCAGTTCAACTTACTTTGTAAGTGTTTCAACAATGATTTCCAGTTAAGATAATCTCATCAGTTGAATTTCTAACTGTGCACGTGTGTTTGCTGAATTGAACTGAGAAATTGTTCTCGCATAACTGACTGATTCTTATCAAGTTATACTTCAAATTCTCAATTAGTAAAATATCTTTAATAATAAAGTTATCATGGATAAGTTTACCCTTACCCACGGTTTTACCATAGGAGTTGTCTCCAAAACTGATTTTTGGACCAGTGTAATTGATCAGTTGGGAAAATTTGCATCCTCTGTCATATGCCGCGAGCAACCACTGTCCAGATACCAGATTGATTCTTTGTTTGTACCTGTCACCTGCAATCACACACAATGAATAATTTTGGTACCTATATCTATTTGGGTCCTAAACTGATTAGTCCTTTAGGAACCCAGGCTTGGATCAGTCAAACTGACTTTTCAATTGTTGTGTTCAAATGGTTTTTCCCAGCTTGTGTGAGTTGTGTGCAGATGAAACAATATGTGCTTTAGCCTTATTCAACTGGTTGTTCATCAGATATCTTTTCTGAACTGGCTTACATTTATGGTAATTGAAATAGCCATTTTGAGAAATCAGGTGTTTATTGCTGAACCTTTTAGGTTGCCATCTACACGAATGAGTTGAAGTTTTAGGGCTATAACCAATTCCATACCTTTTAACTTTGATCTTATTTTCAAGAGGTTGTTCAACTAGTCTACTTGACTTAGGTTGTTCTTGTACCACAGCCGATTTGACGAAGTGAATGTATTTCCCTTTGCATATATTTAGTTTTGGCTGAGTATCACTGATAGAAGTTTCATCATGATTGATAAAGCCAAAAACAATTTTATCGGTAACTGATTTTTGCATATCTTGTATTTCAGTTAGTGCAACTGATGATTTATTTCATGCCTGAATAAGCTTAGTTTGCTTTGAATTCTCAAGCATTAATTGCTGAATCATAGATTGATTCTTGCTTCTTTCAGCATTCATCTCAGCAATCTCCCGTTTAAGACTCAACAGTTCAACTGATTCATCAGTTTCAGTTTTATCGTCGTTGGGATCAGTATGCTTTGCTTTATCCTTCTCAACTGAGAGAGCTAGCTTGTGATACTCGATGACTATGTCATGCAATGTAGAAATAAGTTCATCGCGTGTAAAGTCAGTTGAACTAAAATAAAATTCCTGCTCACTAGTTGATTCTAGTTCTATGTCATTAGCCATCAGACACTTGACTTCCTCATCATCACTGGAGCTGCTCAAGCTCTCAGGTTCTGATTCATCACTGTCAGGTTCAGCCATTTGGATTTACATTCCTCAGCTAAAAGAACTTCGTGTTTCTTTCTGAATGATCTCTTATCATCTTTGGTTCTTCTCTTGTGCTCATGAGATTTTTTTCCCTTCTCAGCTGATACTCGACTATCTTAGGACAGTCAGCAATGAAGTGTCCAATTTTTCCACAGTTGTAGCAAGCATTTGGTTCTTCCTTGGTGTTGTTCTTCTGATATTGTCTTTGAAAGGAACCTTGATTTCTTCTCATTAATCTTCCAAATTTTTTGACAAATAATGACATTGCATCATTGCTTAATTGATCAGCAGTTTTCTTAACTGAACCATTTGGTTTCAGTTTGACAGCACTAAGAGCTGTTGTAGCTGCTGGTGTGGAAGATCCTCCTTCTCTCGGTTGTAGCTCAAACTCGTAAGATTTTAGATCAGCAAATAGGTCGTGAAGTTCGACCTTATTTAGGTCCTTTGATTCTCGCATGGCCATGGTCTTAACATCCCTTTCTTTGGGAAGACCTCGAACAACTTTCAGTGCAACTTCTTTATTTGAATACACCTTTCTAAGTGCATTCAGTTCGTTCATTATGTCACTGATTCTTTCATCATATTCGTGCATATATTCACCAATCTTCATTTTGATGTTGTCAAATTTTTTAACAGCAACTGAGAGTTTATTCTCTTTGGTTTGCTCATTTCCTTCGCAGAGTTGGATCAGCTTCTCCCAGATTTCTTTTGCAGTTTTGCACATATTTATTTTGCTGAAAGTGATTTTATCCAACGTTTGGTACAAGATATCTTTGGCCACATTGTTCAAATTTGCTTTTCTTTTGTCCTCTGTTGTCCATTCTTCTCTTGGATTTTCAATGTGATGGGGTGCACCATCAGTTATGGCCAGAGCAGTATTGGCTTTCAGTATTCTCATGGGTCCATCAGTAATGACATACCACATGTCATCATCTTGTGTAGCTAGATGAGTCTGCATTCTAATCTTCCAGTCGTTGAACTCTTCTCTTGAGAACATTGGAATTTTGTTGAAAGAAGACATGATGATCATATTTTGTAGATAAGAATATTCAGGAACAAGATTCAACTGCTCTGATACCACTTGATAGGATCGGTTGGTAGGTGAAAGTGTGTTTAGAAGGGGGGTTGAATAAACACTTGACAATTAAAACACCTTTTTCAAATGATGAGTTAGTTTGGTGAAAAACTAAACTCGAGAATCTTGTTATGTCAATATCAATCAGTTAACTTATGAAAGTGCGGAAATAAACTGACTGAAAGATAGAATATAACTGAGATTTAGAGACTCAATATTTATGGATGTTCGGAGATTTCAATCACTCCTACGTCACTACCTCTATCCATAAGATAGGATATGCCATAAAAGACTTTGATCAATACAAGACTTGTACAGACCCCCTTCAGTTTTGGACTTAACAATGCCAAACTGAAACTCTTAGTTTCAATAGATTTTATTAGTTCTCAACTGATCTGAAACTACTTAGCACAACTGATCTTTTTAAGATCGAATAATACAACGATTATGTTTGTTCTTGTAAGCTCAATGTATAGCCTTTGAATGCTATGAATATATATGCTAATTGTGGACTTTTGAAATCTTTGAGTATGAACAGAAAGCTTAGTGAGAATTTAAACAGAATAGCAACTTGGTTCTATGTGTCTATATCTTTATCAGCTGCTTCCAACGGTAACAATGAATGTGTTTGAATCTTTCTATCCGTTGTTTGCCACGTCAATATCCTTCTGACAGTCATACACTGTAGCATTGTTGATATGCGGCGTTCCCATTACATGTTACAGCCTGCTTTTGTACTGTTTCAAGTATATAGTTACATTTTTTAACTGATTACGTGTCGAACTATCAGTTTGACACAGACGCTGGAACTAGTTGATATCTCACAACTGATTGCAGTAAGACTGATCAGTTCCAACTGATTATCCAATCAATTACACATTTCAGTTAGTTTAGTTCAGTTGCCTTGTCTGCGCAATAATTTTCAGTTATATTTGGATCAGTTATACTCAGTCTTCTTGATCAGTTAGTTCAATCTTTAATTACTCTGTTTTTCGAACTTCCGAAATTTAGTTTCCAACACAAAGAATTACTGAAGGCTATTGATGAACAGTTTTAATCTTCAGATAAGGCACTTGCCAGCACCTTAATTATGGAATTCTTTTCATTAAGGCTCACCAGTGTGAGAGATGTGCAAGAGAACATCATGAAAATGAGAGATATAGCGGCTCGACTCAAGACATTTGAAGTGGAAATGTCTGAAATTTTTCTTGTGCACTACATTTTATGCACTCTTCCACAATAATATGGACCCTTCAAAATTTTCTACAACACGCATAAAGATAAGTGGTCAATAAATGAATTAATGACCATGTGCGTTCAAGAGGAAGAAATGTTGTTAATGAAAAAGAGTGATAGTATTTTTATGACTACAAAATAAAGTATAAGAAGCAAGCCAAAGTTAATGAAAAAGGGAAAGGAATAATTCCACCCCAACCTGACATCAAGAAAGAATCCAAGTGTTTCTTCTGTAAAAAGACGGGACACATGAAGAATGATTGCAATAAATTTAAGGATCGACTTGAAAAGAAATGTATTCCTATTTCATTTATCTGTTATGAATCTAATATGGTTGATATGATTTATAACACATGTTGGATTGATTCTGGTTCTACAATCTATCTTACAAATACCTTGCAGGGTATACAAAGCCTAAGGGAACCTCAAGGAAATGAGTGGAACATCTATTTAGGAAACAAGATGTCTTTGCATGTGGTGGATATTATGACTTTCTACCTTATACTAGATAGTGGTTTTATTTTAAAATTGAAAAAGATATTTTATGTTTTTAGTTTTTGTAGAAATCTAATTTCGGTTTCAAATCTTGTACTCCTTGTTTATTCCTTTCTGTTTTTGGATAAATCAATAAATGTATTTTATAAATAAAATATTGTTGGAAATGGCACAATGATTGATGGTCTTTTCTCTATTTCTTTACAAAATAATAACACAACTATGCATGTTCAAAGATGTATTAAAAGATGTGTTATAAATGAAGATTCCTCTACATTGTGGCACATGGATTGTGACACATCTATATAGAGAGGATTAAAAGATTAGTAAATGATGGAGTACACAGTACTTTATATTTTAGTGATTTTGAGACATGTGTGGACTGCATAAAGGGTAAACAGACCAATAAGTCTAAAAAGGTGCCAAGAGGAATACAGAAATATTAGAAATCATACATTCAAATATTTGTTGTCCAGATATGAACATGCAAACTCCGAAATACTTCATTTCATTGATGCTTACTCACGATACATGTTGATGGATCGCTTCAGGCACCTTTGAAGGTGCTTCAAACACAATATTCTCAATGAGCTGTAATATCTCGTGTTCTAAGAATGAAATCACCGATGAATTAAATCGAGTTTGGTTACAAACCAAGCGGAAAATACTCGAAGTAATCCTTCGTTCAGAAAACTGATACATTTTAAAGACTTTACATTGTGTAAACTGGTTAACTGCCTGAACTAAATTGATATCAGCTAAACTGATCAAATCAGTTTAAAACAAAAGTTAAGCAGTTAAATACACAAGATATGTTTATGGATGTTCGGAGACATCAACTACTCTTACGTAACCCCTTCTACCACCTCGGGTAGGATCCACTAGAAGACTTTGATTTATACAATTTCTTGTACAAATCCACTCAGCTTAGGACCGACCCTACTTCCTAACTGAACTCCTAGCCTATACTGAAGGCAGAACCTTCCAGCCAACACTTGTTTAACGTCTATGTGTCAAAGACTACATATACAAGTTTTACGTCTTTGTGCAAGACTCACTCAACTGATCTTTTAAGCTATAATCTCTGATATATGTGAGTGATAGTGTGTGCGTATGTGAGAACTGAACATTGAATACAACACAAATGTGTTCTCACACACTGAGGGAAAAAAGATTCTACACTAAGCTGGTAACACATTGAAGTGCTCCCTCATAACTGGGCTGATTGCTTCTTGTAAGTTGATAAGACTTTAAGTGTGCCCTTATTCTTCACACACTCTTATTGTTCTTTTGTCTTCACATAACTTCATATTCTATTTATAGGTGTGAAGTTTGATCGTATAGTGAGACTCAATTGTTGTCTCCGTTGCATTTTGAATATTTTCCTCGAAATGCATCTGTACTTTCCGACAGCCATTTTGAAATGCTTTAGGTTTAAACATTGATGTAACGTCTATTATTATCCTTTGACTGGACAATAGCTTTTGTACCTTTGTGCACAGCTGGATTCCATTGAATGAGCTTGTCGTGTTCTGAAACTGATTGCTTCTAACTGATGCTCTGAACTGGTCATCTGAACTGATCTTCAGTTGGGCTGGGTAAATTAGTTGACTTTTCAGTTGAACTAGTTTCACTCTTTCAGTTGAACTGGTCATATGTGCTCTTCATCAGTTGAACTCTTCATCAGCTGGCCAGGCTTATGAAGGTCTTCTGCTGAACCACCTATCAGCTGGACAATCAGTTGAACTGGTTTACAATTCAGCAGTTTAACTGGTTCAGTTCGATTAATCAGTTGGTACTTTTAATTTGCATTCTTTGACAGTTTCAGTTACGTTCAGCTAACTGCACACTTACATAAGTTCATTAGTAACAAAATAACAAGTTTTGTTAACATCAAAATCAAGCAAGATAGTGAACATGAAATGTTCCAACAATCTCCCCCTTCTTGATGATCACAAAACTTGAGCAACTAAAGCGATTTAAAATTTTAAAATTTAAGTGATTTCTCCCCCTTTGTGAGAATAAAAAACAATTAAAAAAATTCCAGTTCAAGGGATAAGAATGCTCCCCCTTAAGAACTGAATTAAAAACGAGTTTAAAACATTTTTCAGCTCAAGGGAATTTTTAAAGAAAAACTCCCCCTCAACAACTGAATTAAAAAATCCTTCCTAAAAAACTACATTTTAAAAATAAAAAACTCCCCTTTAAAAATATAAACAGTCATGCGATTTTAAAATATTTTCAGCAGCAATTATCATGCAAGCAGTTAAGGCTACACAAAAACTGGAAATGTCAGTTCAGGTATACTTAAACTAACGGGATAACAAGATGTTTATTTAAACGAATAAACTTCCCTTGTATTATAATTAAGCGCACCAATTATGTAAGGGAAAAATGCTACTACACTTAGCTGAATTTTAAACAACATCAGTTATCAATCAGTTTACACAAAGTAGAACTAAATGTACCAACTACTGGTCGCCTTGAATGCTTGAAATACTGCATAGTCTCAAGTTCCTTTGCCAGATGAAAAGCTAGCTGCTTTGAACTTGACTCCTGTGCTGGCTAATTGGTCTAGCTGATGCAAACTGGACTCAACTGATTGCTGAACCGCATTAATCATCTCTTATGATCTGATATGGCAATGAAGCGGCGACACTTCTGATGATTAAGCTCCACTTAAATCATCAGTTTCAGCTGGTAGTTGGGTTTCTTCTGTTGATCAGTTGAACAGGTAGGCTTGCAACTGAAATCTTGTCCACTGATCAGTTTAGCTATTCTGCTGTCATTTGAACTAAAGACCTGTAAGCTGCTAAAATAACAACAAGCGGAGTCGAGAGAAGTGACTACAATGTTAGCTATGATACCAATTGATGGATCAGTTCAGGCACCTTTGAAGGTGCTTTAAACACAATATTCTCAATGAGCTGCAATAGCTCATGTTCTAAGAATGAAATCACCGATAAATTAAATCGAGTTTGGTTACAAACCAAGCAGAAAATACTCGAAGTAATCTTTCATTAAGAAAACTGATACATTTTAAAGACTTTTAGCTTGTGTAAACTTGTTAACTGATTTAAGGGGAATCGGTTCGAGCTTCTATCAGTTCAGTTATGATGAGAACTGAACTGATATCATCTGAACTTATCAAATCAGTTTAAAACAAAATTTAAGCAGTTAAATACACAAGATATGTTTATGGATATTCAAATACTTAAACTGCTCCTACGTCGTCCTTTCTACCACCTCGGGTAGGATCCACTAGAAGACTTTGATTTATACAATGCCTTGAACAAATCCACTCAAACTAGGACTTACCCTACTTCCAAACTGAACTCATAGCCTAGACTGAAGGTAGCACCTTCCAGCCAACAATTGTTTAACGTGTATGTGTCAAAGACTACATACACAAGTTTTACGTCTTTTGCAAGACTCACTCAACTGATCTTTTAAGCTCTACTCTCTGATATATGTGAGTGATAGTATGTGTGCGTGTGAGAACTAAGCATTGAATAGAACACGAAGGTGTACTCACAAACTGAGGGAAAAGAGCTTCTATACTAAGCTGATAACACGTTGAAGTGTTCCCTCACAACTGGGCTGATTTCTTCTTGTAAGTTGATAAGACTTTAACCGTGCCCTTCTTCTTCACACACTCTTATTGTTCTTTTTTATTCACTGATCTTCATCTTCTATTTATAGGCGCGAAGTTTGATCGTACAGTGAAACTCAATTATTGTATCCATTGCATTTTGAATCTGTTCCTCGAAATATGTCTGTACTTTCCGACAGCCATTCTGGAACGTTTTGGCTTTAAACATTGATGCAACGTCTATTATTCTCTTTTTACTAGACAATAGCTTCTGTACCTTTGTGCACAGTTGAATTCCATTGAATAAGCTTGTCGTGTTCTGAAATTGATTGGTTCTAACTGATGCTCTAAACTGGTCATCGGAACTGATCTTCAGTTGGGCTGGTGAAATCAATTGACTCGTCAGTTGAACTGATTTCACTCTTTCAGTTGAACTAGTCAGCTAGGCTCTTCATCAGTTGAACTCTTCATGTAAAGAGCTGTAATTTTAAACTATTTTAAAATTGGCAGAAAAATAAAAATTTTCTTAAATAAATCGTATCATCAAATTGTGTTAACAAATATTTGACCGTCTAAAATATTTGGAATAAAACAACTACCATCAAAGTTTGCAAAAAGGGAACGTTTAAACATCGTCAACACAACTCATGAAAATCATGTATTTGAACATGCATAAAGTCTTAAAACATGGACGGTCCTCGGGTTTAGCCTTCTGCAGAGTCGCAGTCGGTTCATTGGTCCCTACCCCACGTCTCCTCAAAGTCTTCCTCACCTGCATCGTTCAAGTCTAGTGAGTCTAAAGAGTCAACACGTATAAACTGGATATAATATGTAATACGTAATAAAACCACATGCATCTTTAAAGTAGAGCGTACATACTTGAAACTTGAACATAATAACGTAATCATAGACGTGTCATCATCATAAAACTTTTCATAAACATACTTGTATTATACATACTTGAACATGCATAACATTATCATTTTGCGTAGAGATATGTTTCAAAGCAAGTGATTCATACATAAATGCACTTGATCAGACTAAACCACAGTACTGGGATGGCAGGGAAAATCCACTACCACATACATGAGATCCCCGATCATGCTTTATCGGGTGGATTGATCTCTGGTCATGTTTTACCGCTTTTCAATCCTGATCTAAACCCGGTCATGCTTTACCGGGGTGGAAAGGTACTCGGCCACGTTCACCGACTTCCAAAACCGTTCATAATTGGTCACAAGACATTTAGCATACCTCAAAAATAAAATATTTTGTCATTTTGCACGTCGAACATACTTACATGGCGTTGAGGCATTCGTTGGATCTCGCTTGGGGCCACTGCTGCACATACTAATATGAGTTCAAGCACTTATCTTTCATAAATTAGACATATTAATCATGCTCACACTCAAAAATGACAAATTTCTTATGACGTTCTAAATCTCTCGGAACTCGATCTCGTTTAATTATCGTACTAAACCATGACATCGAACCCCAAAACAATCCCTATATTTTTCCAAACATGGAAAACATGGACCCCGTGTACACATCCGGGTCTAGGTCCTGTAGCCTCGGCAAACTTAACCTACGGATTTAACAAAGGCACGAATCCCGTGTCAGGGTGCGGCTCCGGGTCCGTGTAGACTCTGAAAATGGTAAACCAACGGAAATCACTACACTTGTGGCTTAATCCTCCTAACTCGAACGTGCGGACCGTGAACCAACACCTCGAGACCCATCCTAGGATTCTATGACAATGATTTAAACTCCCAGGAAGCCTCAAACAACGATACAAATCGTACAACGCAACTCAAACCGTGAACACGCTATTTTGACACCAAAATGCTTCCTACGACTTCTAATGCAACCAATTGCCTATCGACACAAAACGAAGCACCAAAAATCATCCCAACATCATACTCACAATACTTAAATGCATCAGCGATCACCCAACGGTTCCCAACGAAGCCTGCAACAAATAAACTTCAAGAACACGTCAAAAACACATTTTCAGAAAATTGTAGTTTGATAAGTCCCACGAAAACGATAATAACCCACTCGTTTCTTCTCCAAAAATTACGAATTTATTGTCAAATCAAAGATATAAAAAATTACTACGTTTTATATTTTGAAACTTTTTCCAGAAAGTCGACCGAATTTTCGTAAAAATCGAAATGACAGCAAAATTCGAGTTTTCAGATCTAAAATCGTTTCAAAATCGATCCAACCAATTTTTCGCTCAAACTTTGCACAACATTCATGAATTTTTACACATAATAAACATAAGAACATGTATTATAACGAGATCGATGCATAAACGAAAGAATATACATGCCTTTTGATCTTTGAAATTACCGAAACGACGATACCGAAGCGGGAAAGATGCGAGGGTTGATCCGGAACGATTTGTGGCTCGATTTTCTTGAAGAAACCAACGTGAATCTACAGAACTTTGACAAGGGAAGGTGGCTGATGCTGAAAGCAATAAGAACCCTAGGTTTTATTGTTCAAAGAAAATTAATTGAAGGCCAATGAAGTGTGTGTGTGAGTTAGGCGATATTTGTGTGTATATGTGTGTGTGCGTGTGTGTTTGAGTAAATAATTAGGGGAAATAAAAATTTCTTAATTACATAATTAACAGGGTAATTAAAATACCAACTCCGTACTCACCTCTAATAAAATCACTTAATTTAAAATAAAATGCACACTTGTTAAACTTGAAAAGTTTTAAAATCCTGAAATCATTAAATAAATAATTTAGGCTTTAAAATGCAAAAACTAAATAAATCATTTAAAATACCCCAATCCTAACTTAAAATAAAATAATACATTTTAAAATCTCCAAAAATCGAAATCGTCGGCGGTCTATTTTCCTCGATCCCGCATCGCATAATCGCCTGAAACATGAAACTCGAGAAAACGATTTAACGTGCATCACATAAACATAAATAATTTAAAATAATGCATTTGAATAAATCATGCATCGCTAAAAATGAATTTAACTTAAATAAACAATTTAAATAAATGTAAGAGTTTTACGTGTACTAAATTTGGGCTCTACAATTCCTCCCCACTTAAATAAATTTCGTTCTCGAAATTAAGTCTTACCAACCAACTCCGGGTAGCGGTTTCTCATATCTGCCTTGGTCTCCCAAGTGGCCTCCTCCACTGATTGATTTTGCTACCGGACTTTGACCAGCTTGCTTACTTTATTCCAAAGTCTTCGTTCCTGTCTGTCTAGGATTTGGACAGGTCTTTCCTCCTACGACAGATCTAGAGCAAGCTGTAACGGCTCATAGCTCAAAACATACGAAGGATTCGCTAGGTATTTCCTCACCATCGAGACGTGGAACATATTGTGTACACCAGCAAGATTCGGCGGAAGGGCTACACCATAGGCTAGTGTCCCAACTCTGTCAAGAATCTCGAATGGTCGAATAAATCTCGGACTGAGCTTGCCTCTCTTCCCAAATCTCATAACACCCTTCATAGGTGCTATCTTTACGAAAACGTAATCACCTATTGCAAACTCAAGATCTCTCCTCCTCTTGTCAGCATAACTCTTTTGGCGACTCTGGGCGATCTTCATCCTATCTCGAATCTCGACCACCACATCTGCAGTCTGCTAAACAATCTCTGGACCAAGTTCTGATCTCTCACTAACTTCATCTCAATGAATCGGAGATCTGCACTTCCTCCCATACAGTGCCTCATAGGGAGCCATACCTATAGACGATTGGAAGATGTTGTGGTAGGTAAACTCCAATAGAGGTAACTTTGATTCCCAATTCCCACGGAAATTGATCACGCTAACTCTCAACGAATCCTCCAAAATCTGGATCACTCGCTCAGATTGACCATCTGTCTGAGGGTGAAATGCAGTACTGAATAGCAACTTCGTCTCCATGGCTGCATGTAAACTCTTCCAAAAATACGATGTGAATCTTGGGTCTCTGTCGGACACAATGGAAATCAGAATCCCGTGCAACCGAACTATCTCCCTGATATAGAGCTGAGCATACTGAGTCATGGAGAAAGTCGTCTTCACCGGTAAGAAATACGCTGACTTAGTAAGTCGATCCACTATAACCCAAATGGCATTGGATCATCTGACTAACCTCGGCAAACCAACAACGAAGTCCATGGTGATATTCTCCCATTTCCACTCGGGGATAGGGAGCGGCTTAAGCATTCCTGCTGGCCTCTGATGCTCTGCTTTCACTTGTTGACAAGTGAGGCATTCAGACACAAATCGACGGATGTCTCGCTTCATACTTGGCCACCGATACAAAATTTGAAAATCCTTGTACATCTTGGTACCTCCTGGATGGATAGAGTACGGAGATGTATGTGCCTCTATCAAAATATCCTCTCTGATCGAATCAACACTAGGCACCCACAACCTTCCTCTGTATATCACTATGTCATCAGACATTGTGTAGAGTACATTGCCCTTGGCTTCATTCTTCAGTCTCTATTTCTGTAACTGCTCATCTGAAGGCTGACCTCTACGGATTTGGTCAAACAAGGAAGATTGGACTGTCAGTTTAGACAGCTTAGGAGCCCTACCCTTGGGATAAACCTCTAACCCAAATCTCTGAATCTCTGACCGAAGAGATATCTTCACTGACAACTGTGCTACGACTGCAACTTTCCTGCTCAAGGCATCTGCCACAATATTAGCTTTCCCCGAGTGGTAGCTAATTTCGCAATCGTAGTCTTTCACTAATTTCAACCATCGTCTTTGCCTCATATTTAACTCTTTCTGCATGAAAAAATATTTGAGACTCTTGTGATCAGTAAATATCTGGCATTTCTCGCCGTACAAATAATGTTTCCATATCTTCAATGCAAAGACAACGGCAGCTAACTCAAGATCATGAGTCGGGTAGTTCTTCTCGTGCACTTCAACTGTCTGGAGGCATAAGCTATAACCCGATCATGCTGCATCAAAACTTCTCCTAAACCGAGCTTAGAAGCATCGGTGTATAGCACAAAATTTCCTTGCCCTGCTGGCATGGCTAAGACTGGCGCTATGATAAGAGCTTGTTTCAAAGTATCAAAGCTCTTCTGGCAATCATCACTCCACAAAAATTTGGCATTCTTCTTGGTCAATGAGGTGAGTGGCACTGCTATCGAAGAAAACCCCTAAATGAATTTCCTGTAGTAGCGTGCTAAGCCTAGAAAACTGTGGATCTCTAACGCATTCTTCGGCTCAACCCATTCCTTAACTGCTGCCACCTTAGTTGGATCCACCTCGACACCACTGCTTGATATTATATGCCCCAAAAACGCTACCTTCTCCAACCAGAATTTACACTTACTGAATTTTACAAACAACTTGCGACTCTGCAAGACCTGCAAATCTGTACCCAAGTGTTGACTGTGCTCCTCATGGCTCATCGAGTAGAGGAAAATGTCATCAATGAATACTATGACGAACTGATCTAGGTACGGCTGAAATACTCGATCCATGAGGTCCATTAATATAGCTGGAGCATCTTTTAGTCCAAACGGCATTACTAAGAACTCGTAGTGCCCATACATGGTTCTGAAGGCTGTCTTATGAACATCTGCATCTTTTACCTTCAGCTGATGATAACCTGATCGTAAATCTATCTTAGAGAACATTGTCGCTCCCTGCAACTGATCAAACAAGTCCTCGACCCTTGGAAATGGGTATTTATTCTTGATCGTTAGCTTGTTCAATTCTCGGTAGTCGATACACATCTTCATGCTCCCATCTTTCTTCTTTACGTCGAGAAACTAGGGTGGATGAATTCTTTATCTAGAAGCTCCTGAATCTGCTGTTTGAGTTCTAACATCTCAGCTGGAACTAACCGGTACGGTGCCTTTGAGATTGGCACGGTGTCTGGCAAAAGGTCGTTGGAAAACTCCACCTCTCTCTCTGGTGGAAGGCCTGTGACGTCATTTGGAAAGACGTTTGGAAAATCTATGACTACTGGTACATCCGCTATAGATGGAGTGGGCACCTCAGGTGCGGAAATAATGCTGGCCAAGAAATCCTGGCAACCCTTATGAATAAGTCTTCGTGCCTGCATGCACGAGATCATGCGAAGGAAACTCCTCCACCTATCTGGCTCAAAGAGAAACCGCTCCATGCCCAACGATCTTACCAAAACTGACCTTTTCTGAAAGTCAATAAGAACTCTGTTCTTCGTCAACCGGTCCATTCCCAAGATGTTATCAAATTCTGGTATCGGCAACACGATCAGATCGGCATACACTAGGTGGCCTTGAAGTTCGAGATCGATGTCTCTGACCACGTTATTGGCTGATAACTCTTCCACTAATGGGACTGTCAATTTCAATTTCAAAATGAAGAAAAGACATATATAAAAAAATAGTAAAAATTGTTTTGTCCAATTAATATCAATCATAGTATTGTGATTGGACTCAAAATCTGTCATAAATCTATCAAATACATGTATTCACACAATATTTAGCGACTAGTTAAATCATCAAAATTTAAATAATATAAATCATAAACAAGCAAGCCAAGATATAATAAGAAAACTTGAATCAAAACAACAATACATTTATAATTTATATTGAATCAATATTCTTCAAGAATATTGTTGAAACATATAAAATTTATGTAAATTCTTTAAGAATATGATTGTAAGGTCCAAAATTAAGATGACGTAATCCAACTGCATGCAAATCTAGAAATATGAAAATAAGTCATTAATTGATTTAATTTGACTATGTGTCAAGCATGACTATATGCTAAATATGATTTAATTGTCATTATGCATAAAACTGTATTTTTAAGGATTATTCAAGTTGCGATCGAAGAACGGAGACCGAGGGCTGAAAAACGTAAAATTTTTTTAATAAATAATTGTTTTAATTATTTAAAATATGGGTGTTGGTTTTTCATATTTTTGAAAATAAGGAGTTTTGAGATGATTTTATATGCCGTGACGTAAATTTTATCGGTGTTTGTTTTTCAATAAAAATACGAACTTTCTGACAACCCGGCTAATAAATTCACAAACTTATTTTTTACCAAAACTATTTTAATATTTTAATTAAATCCTAATTAAGACTGATGGGCATAAATTATGAGCTTAATAGGCATAAGCTTAACTAATGATTTTATTAATATATAACAAGCTAATCACCCCCAAACCCTACGTATCAAACCACACGCCACTTTTCTGAAAAGAAAAACTCACCCCATCACACGGCTCACAACATCATCAATTTGAAGAAGAAAATCGAGAAAGCTTAAGGAGAATTCAAGCCAAGATCTTGCCCCGTTCTTCGCCATCGTTAACGATTAATCGTGCGTTAAATACGCAAAGGCACGCCTATTCTTTCCTTCAAAACATCATCACACCATATTATATTTTTATGCATGAAAAACATGGAAAACAAGTGACACTTTGATGTATTTTCGTTTTTGTACATCACATGAAATTTTAAGCAAAGTTTTTGATTCTCAAATCATGTTTGTGTATGGTTTAAGGGCTGCCATGATATAGGTATTGATCAATCATTGTTTTACATGAATTTAGACTCCTAAGACACCACCTAAACATCACACACAAATCGGAAACAATTGGAAAAGCAACATGCTGTCATGGGAAGTATGGGTTCAGTTTTGGGGTCTTGACGGCTGGGCTTGGTGATGGATTGGTTCCAGAGCTAGCCAGGGCCGTGGGAGGGTCAAGGGAAGAGCCCTAGCCATGCTAGGGCTCGAGCTAAGTGGGCTGGGAGGAGTCCTTGTTGACAAGGACTCCTACCCGAGAGTTGCATGTGAGGGTGCGCAGGTTCTGTGTTCTGTGCGGAGTGGTGCGCTCGGTCGAGGGGACTTGGGCTGGGCTTGGGTGAGTCCTAAGGGTCCTAAGTGAGTGCACAACAGGTTGGTTCAGTGGTTGGGTTCGTTGGGTAAGCTTGGAAGGCGCAACGTAGAGGCCTTGCTGGTTTGAGTTCTCGGCCAGCTGTTGTAGGGGGGTTGGCTAGTTTCGTTTGTGGGTTAGGGGTTCGTTCCATGGGTTCCTAAGGTCCATTAGAGGATCTAAGGGTGTTGGCCAGGGTTTGGTTCAACATGGTTCAAGGGCGGCTCGAGAAAATCGAAAGATGGCTCGGTGCTAACCAATTAGGGTCAAGTTAGGGTTTTCTAAACTTAAATAAGTGAAAAACGGCTCACGGGGGTCGAGTCGTGGTTCACGAGGACTAAAATAATATAAAAAAATACTGAGTTTTGGATTTAGGAATTTTATATTAAAGTTTGGGATTTTTTCGGGATTAATACGCATTCAAAACGTCTATTTATGAATTAATTAAAAAGCTTAGTTTTTAAGCTAGATAAAATTATGAAAATTTAAATTTAAGCTTAATAATTATTTGGGACATGTTAGAGTCAAAGAAATCAAGATTAAGTCAAAAACAAAAAATGTCACGTCCAGGGATAAAACGGTCATTTTACACCTAGAAATTAGTAAACGTCATGGCAGTGTCCTGAATGCTGTTTTATATGCTAATATGATTATTTCACATGTTTATGAATTTTTATATGTTGAAATATGATTTTTAAATGTTCATGAATTATTAAGGTTTAAATTGGACATTTAAAAGATATGTTGAATGCTGGTTTCAAAATAAAATGATATTATATACATGTTTTTATCAAGTGACGGAAATACGAAATGTTGAAGGACATGAAGGGATTGTAACTAAATATGTTGGAAATATCGTGAGGGTTATGGTCCTAGTGGGAGCCCGACGATCGTGTTTCCTTGGATACGGATACGAATACGAATACGAATATGTTAATACGTTGGCCAGGGGCCAGTTGACCGATGAGAGTGTCGCTGGTGTCCCCCGCCGCCCAGTACTGTGGTTTTCTCTAGATGGATCCATCGCCCAATACGATTAAGAATACGAGTCACAATCACGATCTCTGAATTCAACAAACACGAACATGAATATGAATATGGATATGGATACGAATATGGATATAGATATGGATATGAATATTTTTATATGATTATATTTATGAAAATGTTTAAATTTTAAAGTTTATGCATTATTATGAAAATGATATTTTAAGTACAAGTATTTTTCACTGTTGTATGTTAAATGTATTACGTATTACTTGTTATCAAGGATACGATGTGTTGAGTCTTTAGACTCACTAGGTGTGTATGATGCAGGTGATATTAATAATTATGACATTGGAGGTCTTTATGGGTGACTTTGCTGGACTGTTGGTGCACATAACCCGAGGACCAGCGCTTCTATTTTCCGCATTTAAGTTTATGATTTTGCATTAAAGATTTTTACAACATTTTATTTAGGCTTTTGAGAGATTTTTGAGAGGTTTAGTATGAGCTACACTTTTCAACATTTATTGCTTTTTAGGTTTTGTAAAACGTTTTACGATTTCTGGATTTGACTATTCCCTTTGGATTTTCAAATACTAGTTGGATGGTTTATTTTAAAATGGGGCAAAAGTATTTTTATGTATATGTATAGGCCGAAAGTTTGAGAGTTAAAAAAAATTCTAGTACTTTTTAAGAAAACGAATAAGCAGACGTTTCAATGATAACGTTATATTTTATATCAGTATTATTTATAGATATTGATAGATCTTTATGATTCTAGATCAAGATTTTTCGAGAATATTGAAAAACCTTATATATTTATATTTTATTCATAGATCTATCAATATTATATATCAACATAAAGTCGTGTTGTGCTACTTCAGGAGCATTAACATAAAATTAAAAGTTGTGTTTCTTCTGGAGCATCAATATAAACATATAATTTGTGCTACTTCGAGAGCAACAATATTAAATCTAATATTGTACTTCTTCAAGAGCATCCAACAAGACTAAGAATAAATTATTTATGAATTTTACCTTGAAGAGAACTCGTGCTGACAACATGTTATGAATAGTGAAAAATATAAAGAGTAGATAATGAATTGGAAAGCTTTATTCATCATTCGAAACATCTATTTATAAAGTACATTTACAGAGTTTGAATAGTTGATAACATGACAAAAACAAATCTTATCTAAATAATCATCTACAATATTTTATCTATAACAACAAGTAATATACTCCTTTGGACCTATAATTATTGACGCCCCTGTAAGTATGTCTGGTCTTTCCCGAAGCAAAATCATGCTCTTCCTATTCATACCTATATCTGTTGGGATCTCGGTTTTCTCGTGCCCAAACGCAGCGTAAGTTTTAAAATTTTTATTTTATTTTGACAATCAAAATATTTGGACACTCGTATGGTTTGATTTTAATAAACATTCATAAGATGTTTAGTAATATATCTTTAGTGAATTAATTCACTTGGCTCCAACTACTCCTGTATTAGAGGACATAGCTCTTGTTGTAAATCCCTACAAACGTTCTTCGATCTCCTAATCCGATCCACGACTGGAAAATTTATTCCTCTTCTAAATTGCACTAGAAAAATAGAAGATGTTTTACGTAGAGATAGAACACTAAAAACCGACACAACTCTCAAACTTGGAGTGGCCAAGTTTTTCTTGTTTTTGAGAAGGGATTTTCGAGAGCTTTAGGAATTGCAGAAACTTTTCTTTTAAATCTTGGGAGTGAAAAAAATTTGTAATTCTCGAATGAGTGCCATTTTAATTAGAAAAAAGAATATTCTAATTATTTCTTTAATCCATCATTTACTTAATAATCTATTTAATTAAGTAAACTATAGATTCTAAAATCCATGTTCTTTTTGAATGCATGCCGTGTGCAATAAGAATAATAAAATCTTATTTTAATATTAATCTTCCTTTTACTTAATTAATCTAATTAATTAAGTTAATGAAAGATTCTTATTCCATTCCATTCATGGTCAATCTCGAATCAATACATAATTTTTGAGAATATTATGCATCAATATTATTTTGTTTGTGTGCAAGATTTTAAATTATGGTATCATGAATATCTCCATATTACATAAATCATTACCATATTTAATAAAAACTTAATGAGCTATATTTTAACTCAATTAAAATATAATTAATTATTAAAGTCCATTTGAACTTTAATAAATTTGCATGATGGGCTTATACTCTTACAAGCCCATGATCCATGCTCACATTACATTAATCTCATCATAATCCCGATCGACGATCCAATATCATCGATGTGACAATTTCAACTTGTTTATTATTAGGATGCACACTTTAATTTCGAGATCACCAATGTTCAAATAAGACATGTGTACTCCTTTTGACTGTTTTAGCAGTCATGCTCTCAAAAATTTCTATAAGCTTTTATAAACATTATTTACAAGCTTATCTATTGATCATATAAAAATTATTTCTTATAAATTCAATTCATTGAATTTATTATCTCAACGGGAACAAATAAACCAGTGCTTGTGTGACCCTCAATGGTTCAGGGATACAGCTAGTCGTGGGTTCACAACTCTTTGTGATTCAGTACATAATCCTTTATTCAGGCTTATCCTAAATTGCCTCATTCCATGAACCAACATTTGATCATGAGAATGTCAGAAACTATTTCCGATTAAACCCATCGAATCATGGTAAGAGCGTCTATTAGCATCGCCCCAGGACTCCCTAGGTATCACTGATAGTGCCTGCAAGAACCAGTCGATTATGTTTAACGTACAATACGGTCCCTTCATCTCATATATCCCGATCGAATCTGCAACCATTGGTTCATCGAGGAATGCATAATAATTCGATAACCATGTGACACAACTTTGAGAATAAATAGCGGCATCACATGTACAATTAGAGAACTTCTTCTCTAACGTACATCTCATACTCTGGCCAGAGATTCCATGCACTATTATTTAATCAGATCACATAGGATATTCACACATGTAGGTGAGCGGTGAATTCCCGACTACAATGCACTGGATCCTACATGTGTCACAATTGTACCCAATTTCGCCACCTGATGACTCTCCTGGAGTCGGTAAATGTGTCAAAGCACAGCCTTAGCATATAGAGCCTCAGTGTTGTCCCGGGTTGTAAGGACTAATGGTGTACAATCATAACCACGGACTTATCCTCTTTATGAATGATAACTACTTGGAAAGTCCGATGAGCAATAGTTTGGCATAATCATCATATGGCTACCCATCTGCATGTTTGGACATCTCTATGCCCTTACCAAGAAACTCTATACACAACATCACAGATGCTAGTATTGAGCTCAAGCAACCTTTTTCTATGTTTTAGGCAGCTGAATCGACTAGGAACGAATTTAGATGATACAACGTTTACAAATGAGTTTCAACATCGAATTACGATTCATTTGTATTAAAGTATAATCAAGGACTTTATCTATGCTGATTGCATGTGTATACAGATAAAGTATAACAAGACCATAAAAAGTTAATTATATTAAAATAAATATTGTTTATTAAACTTGAGTCAATAAATTCCCTAGCCAACCGTTGGCTTGTAGGGCATCTACTCTAACAATCTCCCACTTGCCCTAGAGCAAACTACCCATAACTTTAATCACATTGTTTCGCGATGCTTCTCAAACAATGATCCTGGCAAGGGCTTTGTAAGTGGATGAGCAACATTGTCTGCAGAGAGGACTCATTCGACTGATATATCTCCTCTTCCCACAATCTCCCGGATGATGTGGAACTTCCTCAGTATATGTTTGGATTATTGATGAGACCTTGGTTCCTTTGCTTGCGCAACGGCACCAGTGTTGTTGTAGTACACCGGGACTGGATCAACTCCATTAGGAATAACACCCAACTCTTGGACAAAATTCCTCATCCAAACTGTCTCTTTGGCTATTGCAGATGCAGCAATGTATTCTGATTCAGTGGTGGAATCCGCAACGGTGTCTTGCTTGGAACTTTTCTAAGAGACAACTGCACCATTAAGCATGAAACCAAAACCAGAAGTCGATTTCAAATCATCTACGTCACGTTGGAAGCTAGAATCAGTGTAGCCTTCCAATTTCAATTCTCCATCCCCATAGACCATGAACAAGTTCTTAGTCCTCCTCAAGTACTTAAGAACATCTTTCACGGCCTTCCAATGCATTGGACTAGGGTTCGCCTGATATCTGCTTGTAACACTCAGATCGTAAGCAACATAAGGGCGTGTTGATATCATACCATACATGATACTACCAATGACTGACGCATATGTAATACGTGTCATCATCTCTATCTATTCATCAGTTTTGGGACACATAGCTTTAGATAGAGCAACACCATGACACATTGGTATGTATCTGAAAGGGGATCGGTTACGGTGCCCGATTGCGCAACGGAAGTTTTGAAAAATTATTTTTCAACAAAAAAAACAAAACCGATCACCTCACAATATGTGTAGCAAATAACAAAAACAAATATGTCATACATAGAATGTTTAAGAAATATAACTATCAATCTCTTAAGATTGATGATGACTCCAACTAAGATGTGAAACACCTTAGCTCTTGAATGATTGACCCTCTACAAGCTTTCCTTGCTCTTGGACTCCTTCCTTCAAATTAGGTCCACCACCAACAAGCTAAATCCACCTTACACTTGCACTAGAAAATGTAAGGCATTTTTCTTTGAAAAGTTTTGTGCTTTCATCAACAATTGATTAAGCAAAAATGGAGGAGAATTTTGGACTCAAATTTCGGCCAAAAACATGAGGAGAGAAGGGAGGAGGAATTTTCTTGGTGCTTGAAAAAATGATAAAGTGCATGAGCATGCCATGCATTGTTTAATGAAAAAGTTGCCTCCAACCTTCACCTCCCTTGCATGTTTTTTAATTAGGCTTGTAACAATTACAAAGCCCATGGTGTTAGGATCGAGAAAGAGTTTAGAGGGGGGGTGAATGAACTCTTTCAAATTTTATTGTTTTTGAATTTTTGCTATCAACCGTTTTTAGGCGGTCGAAAAATATTTTCTCAAACGGTTGAAAACTTGAACTACTGGTTGTGCGGAAAACAGTTCAGAGTTTTCAATGACCAATAAAATTAGTGACACCCTCAACAACAATAAGTGACTGAGAAATATTTAAGCATGCAAGAAATAGATGACACCGGATTTTATGGATGTTCGGAGTTTGAATACTCCTACGTCACCCCTTCTTCCTTTGTTAGGAAGGATTCCACTAAAAGACTTTGACTTTACAAAATGTTTGTAACAGCCCGATCCAACCAGGACTTATCACACTGCCTGTATTGGAACTCTTAGTGATCACTTTACACTTCTGGATATTAAGAACCCTTAGTTCTCCAAACACCACAAATTTTAATCAAATAACCACCAGGTTACTGATTTGAAACAGTAGTTTGTTTGAGTAGCACGAAAAGATCCTTGGATGATCAAGTATGTTTTTGTTGAACTGCGTGCAGAGAGAGCGAAGATGAATATTGACTGTGATTGCGCTCTCAGATTTCTTTTGAAGGCAAGCTCAATAATCTTTTTATCGCTTCCCACGTTTAGCTTGCATCCCTCTCTGTTGATATAGCCGAATGACTTAACGGTCGGAAAGGACAGCTAACGTAAACCTGAGCTTCTGAATCAGATGAGTCGCTTTCATCTTTATGAGCAATAAATGTTCGCATTTAATCTTCCTTTTGCTCATCATAAATCTGAAGCTCTTTCCTTGAGGATTTCCTCTTAAGGCAACTGTTCTTTTAGCATCAGAATGCGAAGTCTATCTCTGAGCTTCCTTTCTGGGATAGAGATTTAAATGCATATCATTCTTGGAATTGATGTGTAACCGTTGACTTCAAGAAGTTTGAATGCATTCAACCGGTCAGAGAATGTCTTTTAGCAATAAGTGATTCTCTTAAATGAACCGGTTCACTTTTGCCGTAATCTGAAGAATCAGCAGTTGAAAATCAACGGTTGAGAAACCTCTAGGTTTTTGCCGGTTGAGCTTATTAGGATTCCAGCTGCGGTTGATTTTGATTTGTCATACACCAAAATTCTTGAAACGCTATTTTCATTTCTTAACAATTTCCCCCTTTTTGGTGATGACAAAACTGAGCCGTAAGTTTCTTTATCAGAGTGAAAAACCAAGGAACCAGAAATTGTATTACTAAAAACCAAGGAGCCAGAAATTGTATTATACTACTATTTCTTAAGTCCTGAACTCTGTTCCCTGGCTTTAGCCTTGTCTTCCTTTTTCTTCAGGACTGCTAATTCTTCCTGAATTTTCTTTTCCTGCTTTCTTTCCCCTTTTTTGACATCACCATGAACAAGAAATTCCATAATTTCTGTAAGTTGAGCACCTTGGGCGTCCATTTCAAGTTGAGATATGACTGCAGAATCATCATTGGCTGTAGGACATGTAGAATCAAAGTTTTTCCTTTTCAACTGTATAATGATTCGAAGAGTGCTTTCTTTCATTTGAATCTCTAGAAAGTCGCATCTTTGAAGAGCGGTTTGAATGTCTGTCGTTTCGGCCCATTCCAAAATGGACCGTTCAAGCTTGGCAGCTGCTTGTATCTTCCCGGTTTGGAGGAGCGAATCAAAAGTGACAGCAGTGTGATATTGAACACATTTATAAAACATCTTTATTTTTGTCTGAACAGCCTCATTGACCCGCTGACTTGTGAGGATGATGGCTGTATGAACTGCATTGTTTTGTGGTGGATTATCAATCATTGCCTGTTTGCCCTTATCGGAGGAGAGAATAATAGGAACTCCTGAATAGGAGGATTGGATATCTGTTTCTGTGATTTGAATTCCTTTCAACTTGGTGACAGATACTGCAGGGATAGGGGCAGGGATGAGCGGTGCAGAGATATGCTTGACCAGCTTAATCTTTGTTGGTTGTACGGTTCTCCTTTTCTTGAAAACCTGAGCAACTGGAACATCATCTTTGGACTCATCATCAGAGCTTGTTTGTAAAACCAGTTTTCTTTTGGCTTCTTTGGGAGTAGAGACACTCTGTTTCTTTTGTTTCACAAACTCAACACCAGTTTCTGTTTTGACAGGGACGTATTCTTCATTTGTCGTCTTGTTTTTCTGAATGAATTTGTCAACCGATACCCAAGAAAACAGTTTGGTTTTTCCAACCTCAATCATGTCAACCGGTTGGACTCCTGCTTTGATCAACATGTGGCATATTTGAACCGCGAAGCCGTGAGATTGATTGTCTTTCTTAATCATGGCTACCAGTATTTTGAAAAGAATATTAGACCAGTTGATCCCTAGATTGGAGGAGATGGTGGCCATAACAAGGAATTTCTCCATATGCACCGGCTTTGGCAAGAATTCTTTTTGCCACAATATCAGCCAACAATCGAAATTCGATCTTTAAATCTCGCTTCTGGCATGTTGGTTGAGAGATAGGAGAATCAGTGAGTGAGAAGTTTCTTCGCCAAATATCAGCATTGCCATCTGGCAGTGTAGAGAAGTCAGTGATGCCAGCCGTTGGTAAGCTAAACAATTCAGCAAACAATTTCTGGGTGAAGATGAAGTTTTTGTTTTGAACAGAACAAAGAATTTCTCCGTTCTTCATGCGAGCAGAATCAAAGAATTCTTTCAGTAATGTATCGGAGTAGTTGTAGCTGCAGCCCAGAAATGTTCGAAGCCCAGATTCTTCGAGTGAGCGGAACATAGCCTTCATAGACTTGTTGGGCATCGAAAAGATGGATGGGAAGTTGATGGCTAGTGTATTCTGTGCAATAGAGGCAGCCATTTGTTTTGAATTTGCAAAGAATTTTGTTTGCTTGTTCCTGCAGAGTGAGCTTAGATGAGATAACACAGTGAGAACGATGATGTGAATAAAGGTATGTATGTCCGGTTCAAGAATGCACTAGTTAGTCCATGTGGAGGACTATTAGTGGAGGATTTTTCTAAAATATTTGAAAATTTGGACGGCGGTAAAATGAGTATTTTTAAATTTGAAGGAGAAAAACGTCACTTCACACAGAAGCAGTCGAAGAGTTTGAGTACTTTTTACGAAAATGACGTGGATGTATTATGTCCACAGAATTTGAACCGGATCATTGATGTGATTAGGTAGGGACCGGTTAAAGAAGATAATAATTATTCTTAACCATTGTTCCCCCTAAATACGTGCATGAATGACAATGAACCGTCGGTTGCTTATTATAGAACGCTTCACATTTCCCACCGCAGTCATGATGACATAGACTTTTGGCGCTTGATTTTTATCTATAAATACAAGCAACGATGTTAGCAATAAAATCAAATAAGAGAGATGGAGAGAGATAACAGCCCGGACTTAGCCAAAGAATTCATGAATTCTGTGGTGGCTTCTCGTAAAAGAGCTATTGAGGATCGAGTGATGAAGAAAACGCTGGCCATGTGGATGAAAATCCAAAGACTCCTGTTCATCTTTGAGGGCGGGCTGGCTGCTTCCTCCAGAGAGATGGCGGCACTGGGAAGATATCGGCGACGTCTTCGCGTGGCTGATAATGTTGGCGTCTTTTCTGATGATAGCGTTTATCTTCTCATGCTGTTCAAGGAGAGGAGTGCTCTGAGAAGGATAGCCATCTCAGAGGAGTTTTCACGTATTTCCATCGGAGGGCTGAGCAGCTAGTTTGCATCCTGGAGGTTGTACGTAGATAGGGAGATTAAGAGTGTACGCCTCCGCCTCTGTTGATGTACTGCCCCCCGCCTCTAATGATGTACTGCCCCCGCTACTTATAATAAGATAGTTTTATTTTATATTACTGACTGTTTCTTTCCTTTTACTTTTATTTCCTGCAAAATTAAACTGAGCATACACAGGAAATAATCATATCATGATAAGTCAATCAAACCAAGCATATTACGAAAATAAGAGAATTTAGCCTCGGGTAGTGGTTTTGTGAAAATATCGGCTGTTTGTTGATCAGTATGAACATATTCAAGCCGTATTTCTTTCTTCATGACATGTTCTCGGATGAAATGGTGTCTGATATCGATATGCTTTGTCCGAGAGTGCATGACAGGGTTGTATGTTATGGCTATAGCGCTTGTGTTGTCGCAGAATATGGGAGATTCAGCAGCTTGGATTCCATAGTATTTTAACTGTTGCTGTATCCATAGCATCTGAGCACAACACCTTCCGGCTGCTAAGTATTCTGCTTCATCGGGTGATGTAGCGATTGACGTTTGTTTCTTGCCGGCCCATGAAATAAGTCTTTCACACAAGAATTGGCATGAACCACTTGTGCTTTTTCGATCGATTTTGCATCCAGCATAATCTGCATCTGAGTAACCAACAAGATTAAAACTTGAATCTTTGGGATACCAAAGACCCACATTGGCAGTTCCTTTCAAGTATTTGAGTATGCGTTTAGATGCAGTAAAATGAGATTGCATGGGTTTAGCTTGAAACCGTGCACATAAACATACGACAAACATAATATCAGGTCGACTCGCGGTTAAGTATAGTAAGGACCCAATTAGTCCTCTGTACATTTTTTCATCCACCGGAATTCCCCTTTCATCTTTATCTAATTTGATTGATGAACTCATTGGAGTGCTGGCTTGAGAGCAATTTTCCATGCCAAATTTATTTATCATATCTCGTGTATATTTGGCTTGATTAATGAAGATACCGTTTTCAGACTGCTTGACTTGCAGCCCTAAAAAATAGTTTAATTCGCCCATCATACTCATTTCAAATTGTTCCTGCATCATCTTAGAAAATCTTTCACATAACTTAGGATTAGTTGATCCAAAAATAATATCGTCCACATAAATTTGAACAAAAAGTGAATGATCATTTCTGGAGAATTTAAATAGAGTTTTATCAATTGTACCAATAGAGAATCCATGCTCGAGCAGAAATTTGGTTAGTGTGTCATACCATGCTCTTGGAGCTTGCTTGAGTCCGTATAGAGCTTTATCCAGTTTGTAAACGTGATCAGGAAAGGCATGATTAACGAAACCGGGTGGTTGTTCTACATAAACTTCCTCATTTAATAAACCATTCAGAAAGACAGATTGAACATCCATTTGATATACTTTGAAGTCCTTAAATGCTGCAAAAGCTAGAAATATTCTAATAGCTTCTAATCTGGCAACAGGGGCAAAGGATTCATCAAAGTCTATTCCTTCCTCCTGTCTATATCCCTGAGCCACTAGACGAGCCTTATTTCTGATGATTAAACCACTTTCATTCATTTTGTTTCTGTAAACCCATCTAGTTCCAATTATGTGAGCATCATTAGGTCGAGATACTAAGTGCCATACTCTGTTCCTTTCAAACTGATTAAGTTCTTCTTGCATAGCCTCTATCCAGTTTGTGTCTAGCAAGGCATCATCAATTTTATTGGGTTCTATTTGAGAAACGAAAGCAGCCTGCATAAATTCATTTATCATCTGATTTCTAGTTCTAAGAGGAGCAGTAGGGTTACCAATGACCAGCTCGAGTGGATGATCCTTGTTCCACCGGAGACAAGGTCCATATGGATTTGGCTCGGTTGGTTGATTGATGTCATTTTCTTGTGCTGGTGCCTCTTCTTCTATTTGTATGTTCTGCGGTTGATAATTGTTTTTTGGTTCATTTGTCTGCTGATTTTGTTCTTGACCGGTTGGGTTTTCTTTGGAGATGGTTTCACCTGTTCTTCTTAGGTCTATCTCATCATCATCATTGCTAGCTTCAAGGTTAGCAGCTTCAAAATTATTTATCAGATCATGCATGCTACTGTTGCTATTGTCATGACATATAGATGATTCATCGAACACAACATGTATGGATTCTTCGACAGTGAGAGTTTTTTGATTATACACTCTGTATGCTTTACTCACTGCTGAGTATCCCAGAAAGATGCCATTTTCAGCCTTTACATCAAATGCAGTGAGATGCATTTTGCCATTTATATGAATAAAATACTTACAGCCAAATATGCGAAAGTACCCCACTTCTGGCAATTTGCCGGTCCATACTTCATATGGAGTCTTTTCATGATTTTTATTAATCATAGACGGATTCTGAGTGTAACAAGCTGTGTTGATGGCTTCAGCCCAAAATCATTGTGAGATACCAGATTCAGCCAGCATGGTTCTAGCTGCTTCCTTCAGTGTGCGGTTCCTTCTTTCTGCTACTCCATTTTGTTGTGGCGATCTTGCAGCTGATAACTCGTGTTTAATGCCATGATCTTCAAGGTAGGATGACAGGTATTTGTTCAGAAATTCAGTTCCTCTGTCACTCATGATTCTGTCAATTTCTTCCCTTTTCTCATTTTGAAGCCTCTTGAGCAGCTTAATTAGTTGATCGGCAGTTTGATCTTTGGAGCTTAGAATAATACCCATGTGAATCTAGAGAAGTCGTCAATAACTACAAGAGTGTATTTCTTTCTCCCTAAGCTCATCACCGGAATAGGTCCAAACAGGTCCATATGAAGGAGTTCCAAACATCTTGCTGAAGAGTTTCTTCCCTTGCTTTTGAAAGTTGATCGAATTTGTTTTCCTAGCTGACAAGCATTGCATACTTTATCTTTGGCAAAGTCAACATTAGGCAGTCCAGATACTAGTTTAAACTTACTAATAGTAGCAATGGATTTGAAATTTAGATGATTGAGCCTTTTATGACATAGCCAATTTTTATTACCATTTAGAGCAATGAAGCAAGTAGATGCATTTAAACATTCATCATTCCATTCTACTCTATAGGTATTTTGACTTCGATAACCAGTCAGCACAATGGTGCCTGCATTAGTTTTAACCATGCATTTGTCTTTATGAAATTCAACCGTATACCCATTGTCACACAGTTGACTTATACTGATCAGGTTATAACATAAATTTTCTACCAAGAGAACATCTTTAATGATGATTTTGCCATGAATAATCTTACCCTTACCCATGGCTTTACCTTTAGCGTTGTCACCGAAAGTGATTGTTGGCCCCTTGAAATTCACAACTTCTGACAAGAGATTTTTGTTTCCTGTCATATTTCTTGAACATCCGCTGTCTAAAAACCATGTTGATTTTTCCAAGTTTTTCTTCTTTAGTTCCTGAAATTTCTAGATAAGAAATTGGTACCCTTTTTATTTGGGTCCTGAATTAATTAGACCCTTAGGAATCCACACTTGAATTATCCTTGCAGATTTTTTGTGATGTATTCCAGGGTAACCATGATTGGATAAATAATCTGGTGGTGAATGCAATATATGTTGTTCGGGCCTTTGGTTACTGTCATTCAATCTATACATCTTTTGAACTGGTCGGCAATTGTAGTAATTGTTAGGTCTGGTTCTTGAGTGATATCCAGTTGAGCCATCGTAACCGGTTGAGTTTGGCCTGGGTTTGCGCCAATATTGTTTGGATTTATCACTCTGAACATAACCCAAACCATGTCGCCTCCCATTATTCTTCAGATTCATATTTTGAATGCCTTAGTCTTCAGGCTTACCATGTTCATTTACCGAGCTAGATCTGACAAATTTAATTGATCTTAAACTGTCTTTCTCTAGTAACGGTTGAGTTGAAGCTTCTGAGGTGCTGCAATCATTGATGTTGTAACCCAGCCCAGTTCTGTCTCCGGCTGGTTTCTGCATCTCATGCATCCTATTAAGAGAAGCAGAGGACTTGTTCCAAATATTGATGGTATTCATTAACCTTTTGTTTTCGTTTAGTGTAGCATGGAACAATCTTCGTAAATCATCATTCTCAGCCGCTAGCAGACTTAACTTAACTTTCAAACTTTCAACCTCTTTGTGCTGCGAACAGTTAGAGAGAGTTGACTTGTTTTTTAAGTCTAGTTTTTCTGCTACAGCTTCATTGAATTTCATAGATAGTCCTTTGAACTCATTTATCATGTCGTGTAGTGCTATAACAAGATCTTCTCGTGTAAATTCTTCAGAGTTAAAGTCAAATACCATTTCATCTGTGGATTCTTGATCTTCCTTGGCCATGAGACACTCGACTGTCTGTCTTCGCTTTCACTTGAAGATGCCTCAGAAGAGGATTTTTCTGACTCGGTTTCAGCCCATTTGCCTTTGTCTTCTTCTGCAATCAGAACTCGCTGATTCTTTTTCTTGACGAATTTCTTGTTGTCTTTGAACCGTCTTCTATTCTCCTGTTTCTTTTCATCCTTCTTTGGCCTGTTACATTCTGCAATAAAGTGTCCCTTCTTTCCACAGTTAAAACAACCTTGACCATCCTCAGTATGGTCCTTTTTAAAGTGAGGTTTATTCATTTGAGATTGATTTTTGCGCATGAATTTGCTGAATTTCTTAACAAAAAGAGACATGGCTTCATTGCTTAGTTGCTCAGCCGATTTCTTACTTGTGGACTCTTCGACCGGAAGAGTCACTGTAGCAGCTGCCAAAGCCTTTGTTTGTTGAGTTGCGGATGGCTCTTGTTCAGTTTGTATTCCAAGCTCAAATTCATATGCTTTAAGATCAGCAAATAGATCATGGAGTTCCAGTTTGTTCAGATCTTTCGATTCGCGCATTGCTATGGTCTTCACATCCCATTCTCTGGGAGAGCTCGCATGACCTTCAAAGCGATTTCTCTGTTGGAGTACTCTTTTCCAAGTGAGATGAGCTCGATGATAATGCTGCTAAACCGCTCATCAAATTCTGCAAGAGTTTCTCCTGGCTTCATCTTTGCATTATCAAATTTTTGGATAGCCACGGTCAGTTTGTTTTCTTTGGTCTGATCATTGCCTTCGCACAGTTGAGTAAGTTTTTCCCATATCTCCTTTGCAGTGGTACATGTCTTGATTTTGGCGAACATGTTCTTATCCAGAGTCTTATAGAGAATATCTTTTGCAACGTTGTCCAGGTTTGCTTTCTTTTTATCCTCCGCTGTCCATTCAGATCTATGTTTCTCTATCATTTGAGGAGCACCTTCGGTTGTACCAACAGCTGTGTTTACTTTCATGATCTTCATTGGTCCATCGGTAATTACAAACCACATATCGTCATCATGTGCTGCTAGATGTGCCTGCATGCGAATTTTCCAATCATCATAGTCTTCCTTTGAGAACATAGGAATTTTGTTGAAAGATGCCATGATTATTTGAATGATGTCAATGTTTAGAGAAAACCCTGCTCTGATACCACTTGTTAGGATCGGGAAAGAGTTTAGAAGGGGGGGGAGGGTGAATGAACTCTTTCAAATTTTATTGTTTTTGAATTTTTGCTATCAACCGTTTTTAGGCGGTCGAAAAATATTTTCTCAAACGGTTGAAAACTTGAACTACTGGTTGTGCGGAAAACAGTTCAGAGTTTTCAATGACCAATAAAATTAGTGACACCCTCAACAACAATAAGTGACTGAGAAATATTTAAGCATGCAAGAAATAGATGACACCGGATTTTATGGATGTTCGGAGTTTGAATACTCCTACGTCACCCCTTCTTCCTTTGTTAGGAAGGATTCCACTAAAAGACTTTGACTTTACAAAATGTTTGTAACAGCCCGATCCAACCAGGACTTATCACACTGCCTGTATTGGAACTCTTAGTGATCACTTTACACTTCTGGATATTAAGAACCCTTAGTTCTCCAGACACCACAAATTTTAATCAAATAACCACCAGGTTACTGATATGAAACAGTAGTTTGTTTGAGTAGCACGAAAAGATCCTTGGATGATCAAGTATGTTTCTGTTGAACTGCGTGCAGAGAGAGTGAAGATGAATATTGACTGTGATTGCGCTCTCAGATTTCTTTTGAAGGCAAGCTCAATAATCTTTTTATCGCTTCCCACGTTTACCTTGCATCCCTCTCTGTTGATATAGCCGAATGACTTAACGGTCGGAAAGGACAGCTAACGTAAACCTGAGCTTCTGAATCAGATGAGTCGCTTTCATCTTTTTGAGCAATAAATGTTCGCATTTAATCTTCCTTTTGCTCATCATAAATCTGAAGCTCTTTCCTTGAGGATTTCCTCTTAAGGCAACTGTTCTTTTAGAATCAGAATGCGAAGTCTATCTCTGAGCTTTCTTTCTGGGATAGAGAGTTAAATGCATATCATTCTTGGAATTGATGTGTAACCGTTGACTTCAAGAAGTTTGAATGCATTCAACCGGTCAGAGAATGTCCTTTAGCAATAAGTGATTCTCTTAAATGAATCGGTTCACTTTTGCCGTAATCTGAAGAATCAGCGGTTGAAAATCAACGGTTGGGAAACCTGTAGGTTTTTGCCGGTTGAGCTTATTAGGATTCCAACCGCAGTTGATTTTGATTTGTCATACACCAAAATTCTTGAAACGCTAGTTTCATTTCTTAACACATGGACTTTTATTTAAATGTCTCAAACAAATTTTAGACCAATTAAACCTTACTTGAATTTACTCAAGTCCACTAGTTGAATAATTATTTTTAATTGGGCTCTACAAGGCTCAATGTTATTTAATTAATTCAACACTTGAATTAATTTAATTTAGTCCATAATAATGTTTATAAAAATCACAATTTTCAAATACATTATTTATTTGGCCAAATTTTAATTTAGGAACTCTTCCATAAATTAAAAGTTACATTCCCCATAATTTTCTTATAGAAGTTATGCTTCTATTTTTTTTTGCGCTTATAAAATTCTTTATAAGCCGTTCAACACATTGAACTAATTTTCTTCTCAACGGGATCTACAAAGTTAGCACTTGTGTGACCCTCAATGGCTCATTGATACAACTAGTAGTGGGTTCACATCTCTATGTGATTCGGGACTAAACATATCCTTATATGAGCATACCCCAATTGCTCCATTCTTACTTATCAACTCCTTGATAATAAGAACGTCAGAACTCAAGTATGATAGTACCCAACCAATCACGTTAAACGTCTAGCAGCATCTCTTACATGATTCTCTAGGTATCAAATGATAGTGCCTGCAAGAACCATTCTATTATAGTTATCGTACAGTACGGTCCCTTCATCTCATATATCCCGACCGATTCGACAACTATTGGTATATCAAAAGCTGTCAAAGAATCGATACTATGTGTCATGTCGTATTTGCATCGATGGTGTACTCTAAGAAACCCCTTTCTTAATTACCACCATACTCTGATCAGAGATTTTATACTACAGACACATAGGATATCCATACCCGAAAATAAGCTGTGAATACCCGACTACATTGCATTGATTCCTATATTTTTCGACAAAACACCCAACATTGCCACCTGATGACCCCATATGAGTCGGTGAACAAGTCAAAGTGCAATGCTAGCATATAGAGTCTCAATCTTGTCCCGAGCCATAAGGACTAATGGTGTACAACCATAAACTAGGACGTTTCCACTCGATAAGTGAGAACCACTTGGAAAGTCCTTTATGGAGGGTTGTTCAGTGCACTCTACAAGGAGAACCTATCTGCATGCTCTGAAACCTCTGCCTATTCGTTTTCTTAAAAAGTACTAGAAATTTTTTTTTTTTTTAAACCTCACATAGCATTCGGCCGAACCATAAAATTTCATAAAATATTTTTGACATCATTTTAAAATAAACAACCAACTAACATTTTTCTAAATCTAAAAATAACATTTGAAAAATATAGCCCATACTATAACCTCTCAAAAACCACTCATACTCATGATAAAAGTCATAGAATCTTTTAACATAAATCATAACATATATACGGAAACTAGCGTCGGTCCTCGGGTCATGTGCACCTTCAGTCCAGTCGGATCAACCTTCAAGACCTCCCTTAGCATTATCATGCTAACCTGCATCCATCACACCTAATGAGTCTAAAGACTCAACACACCATAATCTTTATAACTAGTACTACGTAATACAGCTAACATATAACAGTGAAAAATACTTGTACTTAAAATATCGTTTTCATGAAGATGCATAAACATAAACATTTTCGTAAACATTTTCATGATGCATAAAACTTTAAACATAAACAATTTCGTAAAATACTTTTTCATGACATGCAATCATAAACCTTAACTTTTTCCTTTTTCCTCAACATGACATGACATAAAACATTTTAACTTGATCATAATCATTTTCCTTTTCCTTTTCCTTTTCCTTTTCCTTTGTTGAATTCAGATCGTTAATTGTGACTTTCCTGATCATGCTCATGAGGGTCGATGGATCCATCTACATAAAACCACAGTACTGGGTGGCGGGGGACACCAGCAACACTCTCACCGGTCAACTGGGCCCTGGCCTATCATGATTCGAATAGAAATACGATCGTCGGGGCTCCCTCTGGGGCCTTTTCCCATAAATGGGCTCTCTCTGGGGCCTTTTCCCCTCACGATATTCTCATTCTTCCGTTACCACAAAACCGTTGCCACATATCCGTTACCACATATTCGCAATGATGGAAACACGATCGTCGGGCTCCCACTGGGACCATAACCCTCACGACATCGCCAACATTAACGAATTAGTCACAATCATTTCACATCCTTCAACATTTTCATTCACATCACTTTAGAAAAATCATGAATATCATTACGTTTTTCATTTTTGAAACCAAGCATGCAACATGTATTTTAAATGTCTTCTTAAATCATAAAAATCCCTTAGACATTTAAAAATCACCATTTAATCATGAACAATTCATAAACATTTAAAAATAATCATAATTCCATAAAAATAGCATTTAGGGCACTGCCATGACGTTTACTAATTTTTAGGTGTAAAAAGACCGTTTTACCCCTAGACGTAAAATTCCTCAAATTTGACTTTTTCTTAATTTCATTGACTCTAACATGTCCCAAATAATTATTTAAGCTTACATGAATTTTCTCATATGTTTATTTAGCTTAATTCGATGACTTTTAAATTAATCTTTAAATGTGACGTATTAATGCGTTTTAATCACGAATTAAACCAAACCTTAATATAAAATTCCCAAATTAAAAACTTAGACATATAATAATTATTTAAGGTTAAACCTAATTTTTCATAATTTTATTAAGCAAAAAACTAGGCGTTTCAATTAACCCGTTAATTAGCGTTTCGTGCGGCGATTAAATTCCGAATAAATTCGAAACTCAATATTTTGATCCCAAATTTTAAACATAACCTTTTTATGATTTATTCTACCCTTACAAGTCATGAGCCACCCCCGTGGACCCTTGGATTCATTTTTAGTTCTTTAATTTCGAAATATGACACCTAAGTGAACCCACCGAGCCATCTCCCGATTTACTCGAGCCACGTTCGAGCCACCTTGAACCAAAACCTAGCCAACTCACCTAGGGACCCTACTGACCAAGCCCAGCCCAAAGAACAAGCCCCGGCCCGCTCGAAAACCCACTGAACTTTGCCCCCAAAACCTGCGCACAAGCTGTTGTTTCTCTCGAGACTCCCAGCTAGCCTGGGCTTTTCCATCCGAGCCATCACGAGCCCAGCACACCCTAACCATCCCTGGACCACGTCTAGACCCTACCCAGACCATCCCATGTCCTGGAACCCGCGCATGAAGCAATTGAAACAGAAGACAGCATGCGCGATCACCCCTCCCCCTGCGTTCCCACGTTTTGCTCGGCCCTTGCTGGACCAAGCCACTCCCTTGAACCTAGCCCTTCCTAACTCTCCCTGGACCATCTTAAGCCATCATCAAGACGCCCTAGCCCAGCCCTCTCTCGAGCCACCCTCATAAATCTCTCGGCCACACTCAAGCATGCGTGAGAAGTGCCCTTTCTCGTGAGGACTCTCCCCAGCCCCCTTAGCGCGAGACCTGGCCCTTCTAGGACCCTTCCTAGGACCTAGCCACGTCCCAACCGAACCCTCCTCAAGACCTGGTCGAGCCCCTAAGTCCCATGCAACACAAACAACCCATGAACCTTGAACAAGCCAACCAAAACTCACGGTTTCCAGATTGGTTTTCTTTATTATTCTTACAGCGTGTGTGGTGTATTTATAGGGCCTTATCAGTTGTGTAAAACCATCCTTTATCAATTGCTAATCATGGCAGCCCCTTAACAACCCAATATACATGTTTTTGAATAAAAAATCATGCTTCAAAAATCACATACACTTGAAAAACGAAAATCTAACAAGGTGTTTCTTGTTTTTCATGCAAAATAATTTTAAATAATTACTATGGTGTGAAAGATGAGAAAAGAAAGAAGTATGGCGTGCCTTTGCGTTAAATACGCTCGAATATCCGTTGACGACGAAGAACGGATCGAAACCAAGGCTTGAATCTCCCTTGCCCCTTCTAATTTTCATTCAAAAAGCTGTGCTGTGTGTGCCGCGAGCTGCTGGGAGGGTTTGGGGAGAGTTCTGAATTTTTAAAATTGTGAGGCGTGAAGTTGTGATGCAAAGAAAAGGGTTTTTAGCATTTTAAATCTATACATGTTATAAAAGTGTGAATCAAGGTCAAAGTTTTTATATTGTGTAATGTCAACTTTGTCCTTAGTTTGTACATACAGGAAAAATTTAGTGAGGATATTTTTGTCAAATCAGTTATTATGATAAGGACAAAATTGTCAAACTACATTAATGTTAGATAATGATCAAATCTATACAATTATTATTATTTTATTTTATTATAAAAGTGTGAATCAAGGTCAAAGTTTTTCTATTGTGTAATGTCAACTTTGTCCTTAGTTTGTACATACAGGAAAAATTTAGTGAGGAATTGAGGATGTTTTTGTCAAATCAGTTATTATAATAGGAACAAAATTGTCAAACTACATTTATGTTAGATAATGATCAAATTGCCAAAAAAGCTGAAACTTTAAAATTCTTTGATTTTTATTTTCTTGTAGATGAATTGAACAAACTTTTTTCACAAAAAATATTAATTTGAAAAGATTGAAATACCAAAATATATTGGTTTTATTTTCTTATAGATGAAGTGAAAAAGAATTTTTTCACAAAAAACTTAATTTGTAGATTTTTTCACAAAAAAGCTAATTTGTAGAAGATTAAAATAACAAAATTCGATTGTTTTATTTTCTTGTAAATAAAGTGAAAATACTTTTTCCACAAAAACTTAATTTGTATAACGATATAATGTTAAATATCTTTTATTTTACGTTCATTAAGATTAATTATTTTAAAATGAAGAAATAAACTATTGAAGCCAAATAATTAAACTAATTTTGTTTTTGTTTTAACAAGGTTGGTGTCATGAAGAAGGTTCGATATTTAATTACATTTACAAAATGATACAAGAATTATCAGATATAAATATAGATAATCCTAATAAATATTTCATTGATATTTATTTTATCTATATTTCTTTATCAAAAAGAAAGTCAACTAATATTGTTCAAAGCATTGGTTCATTATGAAAATTTAACGATATAAGATTGAATAATATATTTGTATTAATTTTAACTATATTTTCCTCTTTTTAAAGGCTATAAACTATAACAATTATTTTATGAGAGATTCTTGGAATTAACGAATGATTATTTTTATAAGAGATATATATTGACAAATTAGTTATAGTTTTTGTAACATTAAAATATATATCTTTGAATGTAAATTTTTAAAATTATGATAAATAAATTTTTATAAAATTTATTCATTAGCAATACACACTACTTCTCCATAGACAAAGTCAAAGTTATTTGGTTTTTATTTACTTGTAGATGAAGTGAACAAATGTTTTTTACAAAAATATTTGTTTGAATGTGATTTATTTTATTTTGTAGATTTATATTCTTTTGAATGATTTTATATATGCAAGAAATTTATCTTTAATTTGGTGAGGAAGTTTTTGTAAAATCAATTATTATGATGATGTCAAGATTATCAATCTACGTAGGCTAAGCAAGGATCAAGTTGCAAAGAAGATTGAAACTCCAAAATTCTTTGGTTTATATTTTCTTGTAGATGAATTGAACATATTTTTTTCCGCAAAATATTAATTTGAGAATATTGAAATACAAAAATTCGTTTGTTTATTTTCTTGTAAATAAAGTGCAAATATTTTTTCCACAAAAACTTAATTTGTATAACGATATGATGTTAAATATCTTTTATTTTACGTTCATTAAGATTAATTATTTTAAAATGAAGAATTAAACTATTGAAGCCAAATAGTTAAACTAATTTTGTTTTTGTTTTAACAAGGTTGGTGTCATGAAGAAGGTTCGATATTTAATTACATTTACAAAATGATACAAGAATTATCAGATATAAATATAGATAATCCTAATAAATATTTCATTGATATTTATTTTATCTATATTTCTTTATCAAAAAGAAAGTCAACTAATATTGTTCAAAGCATTGGTTCATTATGAAAATTTAACGATATAAGATTGAATAATATATTTGTATTAATTTTAACTATATTTTCCTCTTTTTAAAGGTTATAAACTATAACAATTATTTTATGAGAGATTCTTGCAATTAACGAATGATTATTTTTATAAGAGATATATATTGACAAATCAGTTATAGTTTTTGTAACATTAAAATATATATCTTTGAATGTAAATTTTTAAAATTATGATAAATAAATTTTTATAAAATTTATTCATTAGCAATACACACTACTTCTCCATAGACAAAGTCAAAGTTATTTGGTTTTTATTTACTTGTAGATGAAGTGAACAAATGTTTTTTACAAAAATATTTGTTTGAATGTGATTTATTTTATTTTGTAGATTTATATTCTTTTGAATGATTTTATATATGCAAAAAATTTATCTTTAATTTGGTGAGAAAGTTTTTGTAAAATCAATTATTATGATGATGTCAAGATTATCAATCTACGTATGCTAGGCAAGGATCAAGTTGTCAAGAAGATTGAAACTCCAAAATTCTTTGATTTATATTTTCTTGTAGATGAATTGAACATATTTTTTTCCGCAAAATATTAATTTGAGAATATTGAAATACAAAAAATCATGGGTTTTATTTGTTTATAGATGAAGCGAAAATAATTTTTTCCCAATAAAATTAGTTTGTACAATATTGAAATACCAAAATTCTTTTGTTTTATTTGGTTGTAAATATTGCGAATTTTTTCCACAAAAACCATAATTTGTGTAAAGACATGATATTAAATATCCTCTATTTTGCATTAATTGAGAATAATTAATTTAAAACAACGAATTAAAATAATGAAGCCAAATAATTAAATCATGTGGGTTGGTGTTTTGAAGAAGGTTCCACGGTTAATTACATTTTACAAAAATGATACAAAGCATTATTGGATATAGAAGAAAGATGACCTTATAAATATTTCGTGAGTATTTATTCTATCTATTTTTTTTATAAAAAAATCCAACTAATATTTTTCAAAGCCTTAGTTTATTATTAAAATTTAACAATATATGACTGAATACATAAGATTTTACTAATTTTAACTATTTTCCGTCTTTGTAAAGATCAGAAACTATAACAATTACTTATTTGATGATCTTGCAATTGACGAAGATGTGTTTTATAAAGGATGGACATAAGTAAATCAATTATAGATTTATGTAATCTGAAATGACATATCTTTGAAGGTAATTTTTTAAAATTATTATGAATAAATCTTTATAAAAATTATTCATTATTGCTCAATATTTCTCTGTTATGATTGATAATCAGAAAGGTCAAACTTATTTGTTTTTATTTGCTTGTAGATGAAGTGAACATATATTTTTCACAAAATATTAAATTCAATATGATTTGTTTTATTTTGTAAATCTATAATCTTTTGAATGAGTTATATATGCAAGAAGTTTCTCAGAAAAAAAAATTAATATATACAAATTTAATACTTCCAATAATATAGTATGAAATATAAAAAAAATGTTATCGTAATTTTGAATTTTTGTATTTAAATAACATATTGCATAAATATGTTGTATCATTAAGATTTGAACACTTTTTGATAAATATAATAAACTATTAATTAAATCATATTTTTTCAGTTGTCTAGAAGATAGAATAACCAAAATTCATTAATTTTATTTGCTTGTATATTAAGTTAAAATATTTACAAAAAATAAATATAATTTGTAGAATACTAAAATAACAAAATTCTTTGGTTTTATTTGCTTGATGAAACAAACTTTTTTTTTTCCTACAAAACACTTAATTTGTGTGGAGATTTGTAGAGGCATCAAATAGAGAAGAATATACATTTCTTCTCATAAGATTTGCTAATGAAGATGGCGAGAATATTGCTTTTTCACAGAGTAGAAAAACTGATGACAAAAAAATCATAAAAGCAATATAAATTGAAAATATAAAAGAAGAAAACATTTGACGCAATAATTAATTTAAGGTTTAGAATATATTATCTATATTATATTTTTATTTTTCATAAATCAATAATACGTGGTAAAATAAGTGGGCAACGTTATGTATTATACTTTTTTCTTCTCTCAAATTTAATTTTAATAACTATTGTGATATCAATTTTATATTATATTTTCTCCAATGTCTAATTTATACAAAATTATAATATTTATTACTACTATGTTTTTCAACAATTATTAATTTATTTAGATTGCGCTTGGATAAATTGATTTCAAATTTATGGATTATAATTATAATTTTATTGTTAACAATAAAACAATATATCAAATCTTGAATCCACACATTACTTATTTACATAATATTATTTATATAAAGTAAAATAAATTTCAAATAACATTATTATTGGGTGGACTTAAAAAATATCATAATTAACATGAAATACTACTATATAAACATGAAATGAGTGGATTTGAAGTTTATGATGTTACTTCTCTAAAATAACAAAAATACATTTGAATGTATTGAAATCCATGGATTTGAAATCCTTCCATTCAAGAATAACCTTAGATTTATAACACATAAAATTTTTAAACAAATATCTTTTGCACATTTTATAATACATGTAGTACAAATTATATTACATTGAATTTCCTACGGATAATGCTAAAGGTACAACCAATATATCGTACTGCGATATTTATAAAAATTATATCGTGAGATTTTGTTATTATCTAATGAGATTTTATATTTAATTTATAATGAGATTTTAATAAATGAAATTTCTGTATTGATTTTTTTGAATTGTAAGAATTATTGTACAAATTTGGTTGCACATGTAGCATTACTCATTTTCTATCGACTGATTAGCATGAAATCATTAATATATAATTTTTTTTAAATTAATCTCTGCTGATCTCATTTTTTTAACAACAATTATTGATAATAGAAATATATTTTCACGTGCGTCGCACGTGTCTTTAACTAGTACCAATAAAAGCACTAACTAGGCTTAGGCCTATTAAGCCAATAAATTAAACCCATTGGTCTTAATTAAAATTTAATAAAATATTAACAAAGTTTTTGTTTAAATAAATTTGTGAATTTATTAGCCGGGTTGTCAAAAAGCTCGTATTTTTGTTGAAAAGCCAATACCGATAAAAATTTTACGTCCCGGCGTATAAAATCACCTAAAAACCTCATATTTTCAAAAATAAGAAAAGGCATCACCCATAATTTAAATAATTAAAAATAATTATTTAATAAAAACATTTTCTATTTTTCAGCCCTCGGTCTCCGTTCCTCGATCGCAACTTGAATATTCTTTTAAAAATACATTTTAATGCAATATGTAGAGGAATATATTTTAAATATGCAAATATGCACAACATAATTAATTAATGCAATTAAAACAATTATTTAAAATGCAAGAGAATTTAATAATTGCATGCACGTGGTTTGCGTGGACCTTAAAATTTTCGGGGCGTTACATGCTCGGACATAACAATGTCCCATACCAATGAAACATGGTAATCAGCCAATTATAATTTCTAAAAGGTAGAATCCAGTTGCATCCCTATGCAACCTCTACATGTTTCGCCTCACGTTTAATAAGGACCCAATAATATAACGGCGTTTATTTTCACGTGTCAAACCGACCCATCAATATTGAATTGTAGTGGACGGTCGCCATGAGTTTCCCCAATAATATGAGCCGAAGTCATGGGAGTTCCACTCAATTTGCATCATATGTCCAGTGAAAATCAAAGATTTCCGGCGTCCAGGCCTCCCCAATAATATGAGCCAGAGATTGTCCGCGGGTAGCGATCAACATGCAACCACAGTTGATGGAAGGCAAGAATAAATTAAACTCTTTTAATTTTTACTTTTGCGGTTTGATATAAGTTTTGAATTTTATTCAAAATGAGATATTTTAATTTTAAAATTGTCTCATCATTTTAATTTAAAATCGCGTGCCATGTTTGTATGTTTGTCGGATTCATTCAACTATATTATCTAATAATATACATACATGCATACTACTATATATCACATATATTTCATAATTTGACATTCAACAATAAATAAGGATGATCGATCACCAACACTATTAGATCCATTTGAGCCAGACATGGATCCAGGCTCAAACCTAGGTGAATGCAGAGATGCAAATGCAACTATTACGAGTGCTTCCAATATTTTACATGTCTTCATCTTGTGCATCGGGTCCACCATCTTCCAGTCTTGATCTCTCACTATTTATAATAATTACATTTAAATAGCCATAACACATAAGAGATACATTTCATAGAGTGGGAACGAGCCATAAACCAGGCCCACTTTAATAATATCAAATATTAATTTTAGCGGACGTAACTCTTGTTGTAAATCTCTATGAACGTTCTTCAATCTCCTAATCCGGTCCACGACTGGAATATTTATTCCTATTCTAAATTGCACTAGCAAATTAGAAGATATTTTGCGTAGAGATAGAAAACTAAAAACCGGCACAACTCTCAAACTTGAAGTGACCAAGTTTTTCTTGTTTTTGAGAAGGGATTTTCGAGAGCTTTTGGAATTGCCGAAACTTTTCTTTCCAATCTTGGGGGTGAAAAAAATTTTCAATTCTCGAATGAATGCCATTTTAATTAGATAAAAAATATTCTAAATATTTCTTTAATCCATCATTTACTTAATAATCTATTTAATTAAGTAAACTATAGATTCTAAAATCCATGTCCTTTTTGAATGCATGCCGTGTGCAATAAGAATAATAAAATCTTATTTTAATACTAATCTTCCTTTTACTTAATTAATCTAATTAATTAAGTTAATGAAAGATTCGTATTGCATTCCATTCACGGTCAATCTCGAATCAATACATAATTTTTGAGAATATTATGCATCAATATTATTTTGTTTGTGTGCAAGGTTTTAAATTATGGTATCATGAATATCTCTATATTACATAAATCAATATCATATTTAATAAAAACTTAATGGGCTATATTTTAACTCAATTAAAATATAATTAATTATTAAAGTCCATTTGAACTTTAATAAATTTGCATGATGAGCTTATACTCTTACAAACCCATGATCCATGCTTTCATTATATTAATCTGATCATAATCTCGATCGACGATCCAATATCATCGATGTGACAATTTCAACTTGTTTGTTATTAGGATGCACACTTTAACTTCGAGATCACCAATGTCCAAATAAAACAAGTGTACTCCTTTTAACTGTCTTAGCAGTCATGCTCTCAAAAATTTCTATAAGCTTTTATAAACTTTATTTACAAGCTTATCGATTGATTATATCAAACTTATTTGTTATAAATTCAAATCATTGAATTTATTATCTCAACGGGAACAAATAAACCAGTGCTTGTGTGACCCTCAATGGTTCAGGGATACAGCTAGTCATGGGTTCACAACTCTTGATGATTCAGTACATAATCCTTTATTTGGGCTTATCCTAATTTGCCTCATTACATGAACCAACATTTGATCATGTGAATGTCAGAAACAAATTTCCGATTAAACCCATCGAATCATGGTAAGAGCGTCTAGTAGCATCGCCCCAGGACTCCCTAGGTATCACTGATAGTACCTGCAAGAACCAGTCGATTATGATTAACGTACAGTACGGTCCCTTCATCTCATATATCCCGATCGAATCTGCAACCATTGGCTCATCGAGGGATGCATAATAATTCGATAACCATGTGACACATCTTTGAGAATAAATAGTGGCATCGCATGTACAATTAGAGAACTCCTTCTCTAACGTACATCTCATACTCTTGCCAGAGATTCCATGCATTATTATTTCATCAGATCACATAGGATATCCACACCTTTAGGTGAGCGGTGAATTCCCGATTACAATGCAATGGCTCCTACATGTGTCACAACTTTACCCAATCTCGCCACCTGATGACTCTCCTGGAGTCGGTAAACGTGTCAAAGCACAGCCTTAGCATATAGAGCCTCAGTGTTGTCCCGGGTCGTAAGAACTAATGGTGTACAATCATAACCACGGACTTATCCTCTTGATGAATGATAACCACTTGGAAAGTCCGAGGGAGGGTAGTTCGGTATAATCATCATATGACTACCTATCTGCATGTTTGGACATCTCTATGTCCTTACCAAGAACTGCAGTACACAACATCACAGATGGTAGTCTCGAGCTCAACCGACCTTTATCCATGTTTTAGGTGACTGAATCGACTAGGAACGAATTTAGATGATAGAACGTTTACAAATGAGTTTCAACATCGAATTACGATTCATTTGTATTAAAGTATAATCAAGAACTTTATCTAAGCTGATTGCATGTGTATACAGATAATGTGGGGGCCCGGACGCTAATCATCTTCTTAATCGTCATTGGGATAATTGGATCAATGTAATTAATCTGGGTCTATATATATATATATTTTTTAATATAGTGCGGAACGTAATAAAATCAATCTAATATACATATCAGTATAAAAGTATAAGTCTTGTACAAAATACATTCATCTAAATCTAAGGTTCAACAACTAATTATCAAGTGTTCAAACCCTATTTATATCGAAGTCCGTAGTCTCCACTCTAATCACGATCTCTCCTCATCTCCCTGACCCTGATCCTGTCCCACCTGTTGTCATGCACACATACAAACATGACAACAGCCGGATAACTCCGGTGAGATATATATCCCAGTATAAACAATGTAAACATGCAGTCATATAAAAGCATATATAAAAGCATGAAACACATATCAATAACATATATCAAATCTGCAAAACATGTATCAATACAATCTCTGCATCACACTCTGTGACTACCAGACTCTGACTCGACTCATCCCAATCTAGGGATCCCGATCTTAATAAGAACACAACGTTCTCCCATCTACTTTACCCCAGCTAGATGGTGGTACGTTCTTAGCCCCAGACTTTGGCGGTCTATATCGAAGATCTGCAATAGGAGTCGGTCTTCTCCTCAGTCTATCGATATATATCCAAAAGTCCAGTGACTTGGCGGTTCTACCATGGTGGTTCTACCAAAGACTAGGCTGATCTGCCCAACTCTAACTCATGCTTTGCTATAATCAATAGAATAAGCATATCAATATCAAGCATTGCAAATATCAAATGCAATAATCATACAGTATGTGATTTTGGGAAACTCAAGTCAAATCTAACTCGAGTTGTGCAATCCCGCATCAACATTTATTTATACCTTTCTTTATATCAGTCTGACTCTGTCGAAGTCTCGGATTCAATGCCTGTCAATACTCAATCTGACAATGACAATATCAATAGTACCATATCAATATACTGCTCAAATCAATACCAATATGATTAATCTGGATTTAATTCAAATCAACGGCATAACCGCACAATCCCGATATCCCGGTCAATAAAATCTCAACAGATATTAATTACAATCCATAACCAATATCCAACACAATCTGTAATTAATCAATAATCCAATTCTGTCTGATATCAATCGATACACTCTGAAAAATCATAACAATTCCATAATCAATCTGTTTCTCACTCGGACTTCGATTCTACGATGTCTAACATATCAGAAACACCATATATGAATCATATCTGATTCCTTCAACATCATATTTTCAAATCATATCAGAACATAAGAAAAATTATGTCCAGTTGAAACCTTCGTCGATAGGAACTCAGTACTGAAGTCGGATTCAAAATCAGACGGACGGATCAAAATATAAAGGCGTAAGGATTTTTATCAATCTTTCTCGTTTTCCTTTCTTTGTTTTAAAGCAATTCTGAAGGATGAACTCATATATATATCCTAACTTGCATGCCAAGATACGTGGCTGATTTTCCATATTTTGCAAGCGGCGCTCGGGCGGTTAATCTTTACCGCTCGGGCGCGGAAGTTTCTGTCGAGATACTCAGCTGATCATCTCATGGCGCTCGGGCGGTAATATTCTACCACTCGGGCGCCAAACATTCTGTCCAAGAAGTAAACTCATGGTGCATTGGCGCTCGGGCGGTTCTTTTCTACCGCTCGGGCGCCAGATGTTCGGTCCAACATCTTGGCTTATACTGTAACGATGCCCTGCTTCTTCATTTGAGTTCCTATAACCTCAATTCTGTCAATTAATCAACGTCTGATTACATTAATTAAATCTCGGGCGTTACAGATAAAGTAAAACAAGACCATAAAAATTTAAATTATATTAAAATAAAGATTGTTTATTAAACTTGATTCAATAAATTCCCTAGCCAACCGTTGGCTTACAGGGCATCTACTCTAACACTATCGACCATTGTAGATCCGCACCATGGGAAGAGGACATCCATTAAAAAGCATATATATGGACGCATCATGGAAAGAGCAAATCCATGGAAGACCCAGAACATGGAAAGAGCGTAGGAGTCGCAACATGGAAGAGCCGAGTAATGCCCTTCCTTTAACATGCAAAATCCATACCTCTGACCCGAGCCTCGCCCATGATCATATCTTACCCAACCCCTGCTCCTTGATCCAAACATGGTTGCAAGGTACGATACTAGCCGTCATATGCACTCCTTCATAGGAAACCATGCCAAACTCGATCTCACCTCGATAATCATTACATGAAGGAAAAGGCTCAAATAATCGAGCTTTTTATCATAGTCATTCGAGCGGAGCCCATTCAAATATTGCAATAAGATAAAGTCCCCTAGATATAAAATACATTAGTAAGAGTCTCAATTCGGGTGGATCAGGTGGGTCGGGTTGAAGCAAGCATAATATTATTTAAACATTGCTCAACCCGAAAACTCACAATCTGAATCTGACTCAATCCGATTTTGAATTTCTTAAATATTTTTAAAATAAAATAAAATTCAGAAAAAATAATATTTTAATTTAAACATATAATAATAAAATCTCCCTTATATATTATTAAAATTTGAAAGTTTAATTATAGAAAATTAAAATATATGGACTAAATCAAATAAAAAACTGTTTTAAAAATAAAAAATGTAAAAATAAATATTAAATTATAAAAATTTATGATATAAATATACAATAAATATTTTTTCAATTATACAATATGTAAAAATCTAGGCAATAGTTATAGATATATTTTTTTAAAAAAATTTAAAATTTGAGGACCAACTTGAGTTGACTCTAACCCGATTATATTTTTGGTTTAGATATCGGGTCCAACCAGACATGATCCGAACCCGAAAACCCCAAGCATAGAACTTATTTTTTTCGTGTCGAACCATGTTGGGTTGGTGGGTCGGGTCCGATTTAGATTCCCTATACATGGGCAAATCTTTCACTAATTATTATCACTCATCACGACTTTTATAACAAATTTAAGTTTTGTCCTAATACCGATTTAAGTATCCGAGTGGCTACATCAAAAAGATATCTGACACCCTCTAACTTATGTTCATTTGTGCAGATCCACATCGAAGTTTTGTCCAACCCGCTCTGAATATCAAAGGAATGTGTAGCTCACCAAACCAGACACGATCTATAAAATTGTAATTAATAGTAATCAAGTATGACAGTAATTGTAACGACCATGGGCTATCCTGATCTTGGGCTCCCTCGGCCCAACTGGTACCAAGTCTCTTTGAACTATGTGCTTATGCCAGGAGGTCATGGGTTCTAGACTTGGGGATGTATCACTCCACCAACCTGGTGTGGAGAGTCCTATGAGTAATGGCGGATATGGAAAGCCCGTGAGGAAAAAGGCCCCAGAGGGAACCCAAGATGGGACAAGGCCCCCGAGGGAGCCCAAGATCAGGATAGCCCATGGTCGTTCTAGAACCCATGACCTCCTGGCATAAGTACATAGTTCAAAGAGACTTGGTACCAGTTTGGCTAAAATGTCACACCCTTACTCTATACTTGACATGATTACCATAATCAAAATAGGGTTTGAATGATATTGTAACGTCCGAAAAATCAGTCCACGTAAACCACATGCATGCAAAAATATTTTAATTGCTTAATTGTTTTATTTAATTGCTTTTAAATGCTAGCATGATGTTTACTATATGATTAAATGTAAAATTGCATTATTAAATGATTATATGACATGATTTCATGAAAATAAGGATTTTACCCGAATATTCGATAATAGGCAGGGAAAAGGAGACCGGAGATGACCAAGACAAGAATATGTATTTTTAATTAATTGATGGCAAGGCTTCCTAATATGATTTAAAAAATGATTTTATTTTTCTAAAAATGGTGGAGTTCGAATTATTTTACGAATCGAGCTCGATTTTTCCCAAGAAGCCGGTTTTGGGCAAATAAGGAGTTTTAAAATATCAAAAATATTATTTTTGGGAAACTTATTTTATAAAATTTTATATTTTATTTAATTAAGTGTTATTGAGTCCAATTTAATTAATTTAAGTAGGTCCAATTACCCTTAAGTTGCAAGCCCAAAACCTAAACCCATTAATATGTTAATTAAATTATAAATAGCTAAACCTAGGTCATTTAACACCACAATTCTTCACCCATCAGCCGTAAAACACACACCAAGCACACACCACAATTTCGAAAATTTGGGGAGAAGAAAAGGCTAGGAGTTCTTCGTCGTCCGGTCGTCCAACGTCGCACCCTCGCCGAAGATCGTATATTCGAGTGTTATAAACGCAAAGGCACGTTCCTAAACTCTTTTAAACATCATACAAATCATAATATGCGTGTTTTAATTGATTATGCATGAAAAATATGTGAGTTCGATTATTTTACGGTAGAATGCGTTTTTTTCAAAGTTTTAACGATTTTACGTTTATTTGAAAAACGTTACGAATCCAAGGGTTAAGCTGCCAATACATGATAAAAATATGATTTAATTATGGACTAAAACATGATAAATAATGGAGAATAGTAAGCTGGAACCCAATGAAATTTCAGAAAGAAGAGAACCGTGAGTTATGAGTTGTGCAAATTCAAAGGCTTCGGTTCCTATGCATGGGGGCTTGGGGCTCGACCAGGGCTGGGGGTTGGGTCCTAAGGGTCGTGGTCTAGGTCGGGGTCTGGTCCTAGGGCGGCTAGGGTTCGAGCTAGGGGCCGGGGAAGAGTCCACGTGAAGTGGGACTCTCCCCCCACGCGTTGCACACAGCTGGGCTTCGGGAGGGGGCTGCAGCGGGGCTAAGGGCGAGCTGGGTAGGTCCATCAGGGTCCTAGGGAGATGGGTAAGGTTCGGACCAGGGGCTGGGGTGGCTTGGGTCACTGCTGGCTTGAGATAAACGTGAGAAGCGCGAGGAAGCTCCATGGTGCGTAGGTTGTGGTGCTGGCTTCAGGTGGTTCGCACGTGAGTTCCAGGGCTTGGGCTGGTCTGGGTATGGTCTAGGCGTGATCCAGGGATGGTTAGGTACAGGTGGGTTTGGTGGTGGCTCGGTTGGGAGAGTCCTAGACTAGTTAGGAGTCCTAACACCCAAGGAAACACACCCCACACGCATGCAGAATTTGGTGCTTCTGTGCAGGAGAGTTTGAGCGACTTAGGGGCTTGTTATTTGGGTTGGGCTTGGTCAAGAGACTGCCTAGGTGGGTTAGCTAGGGTTTGGCTCAAGGTGGCTCGAGCGTGGCTCGAGTAAATTGGGAGATGGCTCGGTAGGTTCACTAAGGTGTCTATTTCAAAAATTTAAGAACAAAAATTGAATCCATGGGTCCACTGGTGTGGCTCATGACTTGGAATGGTAGAATAAATACTAAAAATGTTATGTTTAAAATTTGGGATCAAAATAACGAGTTTTGGAATTTTTCCAGGATTTAATCGCCGCACAAAACGTTAATTAACGAATTAATTGAAACACCTAGTTTAAGCTTTATAAAATTATGGAAAATTAGGTTTAAGCTTAAATATTTAGTAAAAGTCTAAGTTTTTAATTTGGGAATTTTATATTAAGGTTTGGTTTAATTCGGGATTAAAACGCGTTAATATGTCTTATTTAAAGATTAATTTAAAAGTCATCGATTTAAGTCAAATAAAAATATGAGAAAATTCGTGTAAGATTAAATAATTATTTATAATAATCCCATGTAATTAAAAGTGAGAAAAAGATAAATTTGAGAATTTTTACGTCCAGGGGCAAAACGGTCTTTTTACACTTAGAAAAATACGAAAACGCTTGGCAGCGTCCCGAAGGATCATAACGCATGTTAAATGATATTATATGATTTAAAATGATGATTTTGATGATAATATGTTTTTTTATTATTTATGGTAAAGCTGTGCAATTTTTATTGTCTAAAGGCCCCGAGGGAACGCATTTACGGGAAAAGGCCCCAGAGGGAATCCATTTACGGGAAAAGGCTCCCGAGGAAACCCGTCTATGGGAAAAGGCCCCCGAGGGAACCCCAACGATCGTATTTCCACGGTGGAGCTTAGTGCACACCCCCATGGACCATGTGGAGCTAAGACTGCAGTCGACCAAAGGATAAAAGCTAGTCACTTTCAAGGATCAAACTTCACCCAAAATGATATATGATTGAAAGCTTTACGATTTTAATGATTTTATGATATATGATTCATGATGATGATTAAAGCTTATTTTAAATGATTTTTAAAAGATTTATTTATGCTTAAAGTTATTTTAAAATGATTTTACTAGTTATGATTTAATTATGCTTAAATGATTTTTAATGGTTTATTTAGGTCCAAAAGATTATTTTAAATAAAAATATGATTTTTAAATGCATGTGGATGTATATGTATTATTTGTTATCCATGTTTAGAACGTGTTGAGTCTTTAGACTCATTAGGTTTGTATGATGCAGGATTTGATGTTTTATGGGAGGTGCTGACGATTGAGTGGATCGAGTGCAGCAGTACACACCCGAGGGCCTTTATGTTTCCGCACTAGCTAGATAGATTTAAGGATTTAAAGATTTTTCTAATGATTTTTATTAGAGATATTTAATGCTTTATTTTTATTGTTAGTGATCTTTTCTCATGTTGATTTAGGAAGTTTTGGTTAGGTGTTGATTTAGGACTTTGTTTTATGCACTTGAGATTTAAATTGTTAAATTATTATGATTCATGATTTTGTTAAATTATTTAATTTAGTTTAGTATTTAGAATTTATGATTTAAGATTATAAAAAAAAAATTAGAGGTCGTTTCAGATATACCTATTTATGAAGTAATTTCAAACAAGGGCATCAATTTGACGGTTTATAAAAATTTTGGCATGATGTCGCTATATTTTGAATACATCAGCACTCAAGCAACAATAACAATATGTAATACACCAACACTCAAGCAACAATTACAATATGTACATATAATCTTATCCTTATATACAAACATATTCTATATCATTAGCATGGCCCCTGCGCAAAGATGACACGCATAAATCGAGAAATGGTCCAAAATTTTAAACTCTAAAGTGTCACACTCTTACTCTATACTTGACATGATTAATGATACTTATACTTATAATCAAAATAGGATTTTAATGATATACCTATATTATGAATTAATTTCAAATGAGGGGCATCAATTTGACGATTTATAAAAATTTTGGCATGATGTCCCTATATTTTGTAAAAGCCAAAAACTCAACTCAAGCAACAACATCAAGCATATTTTCATACACCATATTGTTATACATATAGTCATAAACATTGTGAAACTTGTTTCAAACTCTGACATAAAATCCATTATAATACATATGCGGAAGCTATACAATAAGACGTCCAAGTTCTTGTCGAGGTGAGGCACGTCACAAGCATCCATTGGCGAACCGGCATCCTATGTCTCTCCTTTACCTGATCCTGTAATACATGAGCTGCGTGAGTTTATAAAACTCAATAAGTTGGCACTTATACATATCAATATGCGTAGAAGGAACATACGTATCAAGTCGTGATCAACAATGAATCTTTAAACCATGTCATATCATAGCATATATTCATGTTCATTTTTGTACTTGAGCCTCATTATTTGACCTGTACTACCGTGCTTGTTTTATTATATAGCTACTACTGTGTTGGACGTCAGGGAGCACCTTTGACAACCACACGCCCCATGAACATATATTGGCCAATAGTTTTGGTTTTAAAACCACCCATGATGTCAACAAGCTCTATATTATGTAAAAATCAATCTTTTTCTTTTCATGTTCATGTTCATGTCATAGCACTCATCTTCAATATTCATGAGTTTCTTTCATATTTAATACATTACAATGGAATATGGTGCTATGTTTTCATCAATAAACATACTAAATGTACATATAACAATAATCAATGGGAATCATTTAAAATTCATAATATTACTCATATATTACTTCAAGAACATGCCAACTTACTGTTCAAGTGTACGACTACTAGTTTGAGACGATGTTTCTTGCTCTATGCTGTCAAATATATCAATAAACCAATCACTATGTATATACTAGGTGAAAATCATTCCTTTATTGTCATCTACATGTATAATAACTAAAAGAGAAGAAAACTTACACCCTTAGGAAGTTCTTGTGATGGAGAACTTAAATCTAACTTCAAAATGATGAAATAAATGAAGAAGGGAGCTTTTGGGAGGAAGAAATCTTGTTTCCTTCGTGTTTTGCTGGTAAAGAGGTGAAGAAATGGTTGGATTTGCTTAGAAAGTCAAAACTTATCTTTTTATGCATGAGGCGACGCCTGGGCGGACATATTTTACCGCCCGGGCAAGGAACTCTCGGCCCTAAACTTTAAAAATTTTATGCAGGTCCGCCCGGGCGGACATTCTCTTCGGCCCGGGCGAGCAACTTTCGGCCCTGCACATTGTTGCATCAGAAATCGCTCCAACAACGTTTCTTCCTTTCATAATCTGAAAAAGTGGTAAACATAAAAGTTGTAGTCCTATGTCTTGGCTTGAATCGCCAACCAGTTTCATGTCATTTGGAGGTATGAGTAAAAGGTTATGCATATTTTCTCAAAATATGTCAGTGAAGGAATGACGATATACACGACACACTTCGGGGCACTTTTGGCTTATCTTCCACAATGATTTTGACAAAACCCAAAACATGAATGTTGTAACATTACATCTTAGCTTTCTAATTGTTATGGCCTCAGATAATTTGGATACATATTCTAATCATTATGCTAAAACCCGTAAAAACTGCCATATTTTCATCTCATTTCTTACCAATTTCATTACACTACTTCTACCTACACATCTTACTATCACTATTTAGACACATATTCATTCTCAATACAATGTGGACAATCTAGAAATCATATTCAATCTCAATATCGATACCTCAATCAACATGTAAAACATAATGAGCTAAATAACAACATATTAAATGACATAAACGCATTATTATCATTTGTACGAGTAACCGAACATTACAGTAATAATCACAAGAATAAATAGTACTCGATCTACACAAGTTGCTCAACCAAATGTTATGTTGGATTGTTTGGATATCAAGAAATTGACATGAATAATTAAACACATCGACATTTTCAATAGCACTAACATATAGTCATATATAAAATATGAGATTAATATAGAAACAAACTAAAGTATACTGCATATTGCAAAGAAACAAAATAGAACTACCTGATCAACGGTGATCACAAACTATGCAAGAAAATAACTTAGCCGCAAATGATTTGGACTTTTTCTTTGATGGTCCTCCACTTTTATCGCTGATATTCGTTGACTCCTTTGTAATTGCATTATTCTTGAAAACAATCGTGGATCCATCAGCCCCATTTTGATTATGTTTCTCACATTCATCCAAGAATTTCTTGAAAGCATTATGCACGTACTCTACCCCGTTCGACACAGTCATGTTTTCGACTAGCTTGTGTGGGAAAATGTCCTTCACATGGTCTCCGCTTAGCACCGCTACCATTTGCACCAACTCCTCCTGGAACTCGCTTAACTTTGAGTCCTCTTTCGCCTCGGCTTCTCGCAATTTTATTGGCTTTGATAAGGTTTCTGCAAGAAAACTTTAAGTCAATTAAGTACTTTCACTGGAAAATCAATGCATGCATCATATATCCCTTCAAGAAAAAAATTAAATTAAATGTCGGCGAATATTATGGATACTTGAGTGAAATGTTCGAAATACAACTTGAATGAATGATGAGATTATCTTTAGTAGTCTACGCAGAAAAATAAAGATCCGAAAGGTTGCACGTTTTTGTGTTAGTCAATATCAATACTGCAAGTGTATGGATCGAGTTATGGTTCACGACTCCGGATGTAAAAAAAGAAAATAATTTTGTGTCTACTAACTTGTCTATTTTGGGTTTTTGTACTGTTAGTCTACAAATTTCAGTTTTGGTGGAGTAAATTTGATATTCATTGGCTTTTAGTTCTAATTCATCTTAATACTTACTTGACACCGAAAAATGTTAATGTTATACTAGAAATATATCGTTAACATATCAAATGGCATGCATGGGTTTTTTTCAACCTTCGAACGTGTGTGGCAAGAGACTCGAACATAGTATATGGAAGGTGGGTCGGAATTAAGTAATGAAAATTTACCTGGGCAATCTGTTCTTGGGGTGTTTCTGGTCAGCACAACATCAAAAGTGCCAGCCCATGCGTCACGCTTTGTTAGAAAAGACTTTAGATTGAAAATCTTCTTCACAGTTGCAGGTATTGAAGAGTGTTCGAATTCTGAAGTGGGATATGGCCCTGAAGGCCCATGCAAAACTGCATAATCATCATTAAAATCGAAGTTATTGAAAATCTACGGATGATTGATTATATTGTTTTTTTTTAGTAAGATCAATTGACAAAAAATAAGGAGAAAGTAATTAGTAAAATTTTAAATAAATTGATATACATGTTTCAACTCAAGTAGGCCGATAACCTAATTAATTGTGAGAAAAGCATGTGTTTGTGTTTGTATGATCTTTACATGATCAAATTCCTTACCAGTTCCTTTCTGAATCCATGGAGAAACAATAATGGCCGGAACCCTAACTCCCAAACGATCAAACGAAAACTTGTAAGGATCTGGACCCACAATCCCATCTGGGCTAGGGACGCCCCCCACCGGAGTCGGGACATGATCAAAGAATCCACCATGCTCATCATACACAATTATGAACAGCATCTCATTCCATTGAGGACTACTCCTCAAGGCTTCGTACACTTCTTTAACGAATTTTTGGCCCTCGTATACGTCGTGAGATGGGTGATCGTCGTTTCCTGGAAGAAGTTTAAGATCGAAATATCTTTGTTCGATCACTACATAGTTTGGCAACTTTCCCTCTGCACAGTGTCTCTTGAAACTCAGATCAAATTGATGGAAATTTTTTATGTACTTTAGCTTCCTAAGATTCCTACAAAAAATTTCAACAATTTAAAGTTGATTAGCGAGAAATTAAGGAATTGTTGTGAATCATGGATTTGACAAGTATATATGCATGCATTTTTCCTAGTTATCTAAACTACGGTAGACGGGTGACTACCTACCGTCTAGCGCATCTGCGATTTTTTAAGCTGAAATCTCTTGGGACATTCATGTGTATTATGTTTTTGTATTCTTATCAGATTTAAAGTCGTAATAAAAAATTAATAATATATATATATTAATAAATTTTTATATATCAATCAACCACATCATGTGTTTTTACTACAACCTGAAACTTCAATTTCTTCAATATTTTTCCAACCTCTTTGCTGCTTGTGTTAGAGTAGATGTCATGTAAGCCAACTGTTGGCTAAGAATTTTACTGAATCAGTTGTAATAAATATTCTTTATTTTAATATAATTCATTATTTCAAGGTTTGTTATTTCTTTATCTGTGTACCCATATTATCAGACATAGATAAAGACCTAGATTATACTTTAATACAAATAAATCGTAATTCTATGTTGAAACTCATTTGTAAACACTGTATGATCTAAATTCGTTCCTAGTTGATTCAGCCGTCTAAAACATGGATAAAGGTATACTAGCATATGTGATGTTGTGTACCGCGTTTCTTGGTAAGGGCATAGAGATGTTCAAACATGCAGATGGGTAGTCATATGATGATTATACCGAACAACCCTCCCTTGGACTTTCCAAGTGGTTAACATTCATCGAGATAATAAGTCCGTGGCTATGATTTTACACCATTAGTCCTTACGACCCGGGACAACACTGAGGCTCTATATGCTAGGGTTGTGCTTTGACTATTTTACCGGCTCTAGGAGAGTCATCAGGTGGCAAGATTGGGTACAGTCGCGACACATGTAGGAGCTAGTGCATTGTAGTCGGGAATTCACCGCTCACCTATAGATGTTGATATCCTGTAGAACCCGTAAATCAGTCTACGTTTAAGCCATGCATAATTCTAGATTTCTAAATTTAATTGACTTCATTGCATAATTATTTTAAATGCATTTATTTGAAGTTAATTATTCATAATTTCAGTTCAGTAGTTTGATTTTTAGCATTTCAGTTATTTCAGTGAGGCCGGACTGGAGTTGGAGTTTTGAGATAGAATTTAAGATCCATAAAATATTTCCAGAAGTTAATTTAGCTAGCAAGTAAGTTCATTTAAGTTAGAAAGGGAGGTTTGAGGATTTAATTTAATTATTTGAGGTGATTAAGAAATGAGCTCATTTAAGTTACTTAATTAAGGGGTTAGCTCACTAAATTATTTAAAGGATTAGTAAGGCTTTCAAGGATTATTAGTTGACTAGATAACAATATTTCCCCTTCATTTTATTGCAATTTTCGGCCCCCATAGTTGCTAGACAATTTAATTGCCAACTCATCAACCTTTTGACCATTCTTTGCATGTAAGTTGTAGGATAATTCTAGGATTTTTAAGAGCACAATTTAATTAAATTAATGGACATATCCTAGGCTAGAAAACAAGCAAAAATCGGCCACTACCTCTAGAAACATCCACCAACTCATTTGATATCAAACTAGAATTCAAAATTTAAAACGAGAAGACTTGGTCTTGGATCTTCCTTATATCTTGCACCCACTTCCCTCACCCTCCTAACCATCTTTTCCCCCCTTTCCTTTTCAAAAATTCAGAGTGAATTCAGACTCATTTTCAGACGTAAAAATCGTGAGGTACATAGCCAAAAAATAAGAGAGAAAAATCGAGAGCAAGGTAAGGTAGAAAAGGAAGCCACTCCGTCTCCTCCGCGCCGTCTCGTCTCTTCTTTTCGTTTTCATTTCAAACGATAACCAGGCATGTCTAGATTCTTTCTAAACCTCAATCAAGTCATATTATCATTTATTTTTCAGTACATGATCATGTTTATTCAAGCAAAAATCGAGATCCATGTCAAAACTTTTGAAAACAACACATGCAGAATTTTTGATATTTCTTGGCAAGGCTTCACGTTTTTCTTGGTTTGTGAGTTTCAGGTGATTGGTTCGACTACATGTAATAGGATGCATTAGGATCAGATTGGTCCGTTCGTTCAAGCCCCTGGTTGCTGGAAATTCAGAAATGGACAGCAACTTCTCATTTGGTCCATTTGAGTTTCGAGATTCAGCTTGTTGGCAAGGAGGAAGGATCTGATCTTGGCTGCCCTAGGGGCCTATAGCCATGGTTAGATCACTCCCCTAGCATGTCTAAGACGTGACTAAGTCGCCCTTTTGGTGGCTTGGTCCATGGCTCATCGGTTTTTAATAAAAACATCACAACCGCCCCTATGTCCCTTCGGCCCTTACAATTTCAGCATATACGGTTTGGGTTTTGGTTGCTTGGTATGGATCTTGGTTGGCCTATGGCCCATAGCCACGGTTCATACCATGCTCCTTTATGTCTAGATCGTGCCATGGTCAATCAAATGGCCTCTAGAACGACGCAAGACATCGATCTAGGCAAAACACTACACACGCATGCACGTTGGTTCTCGGTTGGAGTTTCGGTTGAGTTTGGTGTGACGCGGATTGTGGCTGGCCTAGGGCCCTTAGCCATGGTTCAAATCACTCCTTGGGATGTTGGTAAGAGTCGCTGGTCGGTGGTTCATGCCCCAATGGCCGGTAGTCTCGAAAACAACACAAGATACACGATTGTACAGTTGCTGGAATTTTACGTCGGTTTGGTGTCGGTTCAGGTTGGCTCGGAGTCATGATTAAATGCGAAGTCATTAGGCGTCATAGTCGCATCTTTTGAACTAAATTGCATAGTTGGTCAAGTTTAAGCTATTGCATATTTTTCATGGCACAGTTAGGTTGCAGCGAGCCTGGGGACGATCCAATCCAATCCAGTTGGTAAAATTACGGGACATTTTCAATATGCCAGTTAATTATTTTACGTGCATTAAATAGAAAATGATTATTTTTGAGATTTATGCGATATGGTTTGTGGTTCATTCACTATATGGGAGTGTTATTTTATACGGTCGCCAGTGACCGATCAGTTCAGTATGGTACCACCCGGTCGCAAGTGACCGGCCAGCTCAGTTCAGTTTCAGCCTCTCCGGTAGCCAGTTACCGATCAGTTCAGCTTAGTGCAGGGGCCACAGGCGTAAAACATAATCTCAACAGAAAATTTTACCAGTTATTTCAGTACAGGCTCCAAGGAGCAAACATTTTTTTTTACTGTGATTATCAGTTCAGTTATGCATGTATTATAATTGCTCAGTACAGATTATTTTCAGCATGCCTCAGGACAGGATATGTTAACTCATGCATATTTTAATTCAGATTTTTACTCGTTACCTGCGATATATGCATGCTGAGTCTTTAGGCTCACTAGACTTGATTGTTGTAGGTACTGATGAGGCCAGGGCCGAGGGCGGGGACCAGTGAGCCAGCTTGGGTCGGCAGTAGTGGCACCCGAGGACCTCAGAGCAGCAGTTGTTATTTTATTCCGCAAATATTTTATCAGTCGTTGGATATTTTTTTTAAATTGTGATTTTTGGCAAACTTTATTTTCTTCCGCTGCAATATTTTGAAATATTGAACTTGTTTCACCAGTGATTTTATGAATGAGGCCACTTAAGTTCTTTTAAAAAGAAAATTTTTAATTTTCCGCAAATTTTCAAGCAAGAAGTTGAGGGTCTTTGCAATTGGTATCAGAGCGGTGGTTCTGTATAGGGTTTCACTACTACTGACCGCGAGAAGCTCACGAAGCCACGTCTTCGGTCTGTAAGTTTTTTCAGTTCAGCATTTTGTTCAGCATTTCAGTTAAAGCATGAATTATTTTGTCAGCATGCTTCCAGATTTTCAGTATTTCAGTGTTCATTTAAAATAAATTATGGAATTATGCATGTTAGTTACGTATGGGTTATGTTGGAACAGTATGCCCCCTAGACGCATTTTAGAGTGCAACAGTGAGGAGGAGCCTCGCCGAGAGGACAGGGAGGAGCGTAGACCGGAGGGAGACCTACCACCTCCTCCACCGCCCTCACCGGACATGAGTGCCCAGATGTTAGCTGGGATGGCACAGTTCTTCGCACAGTTTGCGGGGAATAATGCCGCAGCCGTAGCCGCAGCCGCAGCCAGGTCGACAGGGCCCGAGGCTGTTTATGAGCGATTCATGAAGATGCGCCCGAAGGAATTCTCTGGGACATCTGACCCCATGGTTGCCGAGGGATGGATCAAATCCCTCGAGGTCATCTTTGAGTTTATGGAGCAGGGGGACGCAGACCGAGTCCGATGTGCCACCTACCTGTTCACTGGAGACGCCCGCTTATGGTGGAAAGGAGCTTCGGTAGCCTTGACTTTGGCTACACTTTCATGGACCCGCTTTACGAAAGTTTTCTACTCCAAGTATTTTGCTGAGGAGGTTCGCACCAGGCTGACCACCGAGTTCATGAGTCTGAGACAGGGGGATATGACGGTTACGGAGTTTATCCGTAAGTTCGAGAGGGGCTGTCACTTTGTGCCCCTGATCGCGAATGATGCCAGAGCCAAGCTGATGCACTTCCTGGTGGGTTTACGGCCGATCTTGCACCGGGATGTTAGGGTATCTGACCCTGCTACTTATGAGATCGCCGTCTCCAAGGCCTTAGCCGCAGAGCAGGATCTGCGGGATATCGAGAGGGATCGCCAGGGCAAGCGCCCAGTCCAGGCACCGCACCGCCCTCCTCCTCATCAGCATCAGCAGCAGAATAAGAGGCCTTTTCATGGACCGGCCAGGAACCGAGGCCAGCAGCAGCAGCAGCAGCGGGGACGCCCAGCCCCGAGGACTCAGGAGCACCCAGTCTGTCCCAGGTGCTCACGTCGCCATCCTGGAGCATGTATGGCTGGCTCAGGAAAGTGTTTTAAGTGTGGCAGTCCAGACCACATGTTGCTGCAATGTCCTCAGAGGAATCTGCCTACCCAAGGCAGAGTTTTTGCTCTCCATGCCGCGGAAACCAACCCGGAGACTATGTTGTTGACAGGTACCTTTAAACTTTAAGTTATTATTTGAACTTCCGTGTTTTGGGAATAAGGATTAAGATTGAACTTAGAACTGTGATAGGATTGCATGCTCTACTCAGTATTAGTTTGGGGATTTAAGTTAGAAGAACTTTGACTTTAGCATGTCTATAAGTTTAGTTCTTGTAGCTACTGGATTCAACTTAGAGCTCCGCTCTTTCAGGGAGAATTTTTTTATCTGGTTTCGCTACCAAGGCCTTGATAGATTCAGGGGCCACTCACTCGTTTATTTCTGAGGTCTTTGCAAACTTTCTCAAGATCCAGACCATTGGGCTAGATACAGCCTTTTCAGTAGTGTTGCCGTCAGGCGAGGAGATGGCAGCCACCAATGTTATCCGAGATATAGACCTTGAGCTGCACGGTAATCTTGTTTATGCGGATCTGATTGTGCTACCGATGCCAGAATTTGACATCATCCTAGGGATGGACTGGCTATTGAGGAACAGAGTGTTGATAGACTTCCAGCGGAGATCTGTTCTTGTCCGACCGCCTGGAATGGAGCAGTTCTTATTTGAGCCGGACAGGTACTTTCCTTTACCGCGCATTATTCCGTATGTTCAGGCTAGGAAACTCTTGCATAGAGGGTGTCGGACATTTCTAGCGACCTTTTTATCTGTCCCCGAGGAACTCAGCCAGTCAGCCTCAGATGTTCCAATTGTCAGAAATTTCTTAGACGTTTTTCCCGAAGACGTCTCTGGTATGCCACCCGAGAGAGAGGTGGAGTTTTCCATTGATCTTATGACAGGTACGGCTCCGATATCCAAAGCGCCGTACCGACTAGCACCGACAGAGATGGCAGAGCTTAAGAAGCAGATTCAGGAACTTCTCGACAAGGAGTTCATTCGCCCGAGCTTTTCTCCATGGGGCGCGCCGGTCTTATTTGTGAAAAAGAAGGATGGCTCGATGAGGCTTTGCATTGACTACCGGGAGTTGAACAGGGTTACAGTGAAGAATAAATACCCATTGCCGAGGATTGAGGATCTGTTTAACCAGTTGCAGGGAGCTTCGATTTTCTCCAAGATAGATCTGCGTTCCGGTTATCACCAGTTGAGGGTGAGAGATGCTGATGTTTCGAAGACAGCTAGCTTTCAGGACTCGTTATGGTCACTACGAGTTCCTTGTGATGCCGTTCGGTCTGACGAATGCGCCAGCGATCTTCATGGATCTAATGAATCGCGTATTTCAGCCGTACCTCGACCAGTTTGTGATAGTGTTCATAGATGACATTCTCGTCTACTACAAGAGTCGGGAGGAGCACAGCAGGCATCTGACCACAGTGTTGTAGACATTGCAGAAGCACAAACTATTCGCAAAGTTCAGTAAGTACGAATTCTGGTTAGAGAAGGTGGCGTTCTTGGGCCACATTGTTTCTAGCAGTGGCATTGAGGTAGACCCGGCGAAAGTCGCTGCAGTCAGAGATTGGGTTGTGCCTCAGGATGCATCCGAGATCCGCAGTTTTCTTGGGTTGGCAGGATATTACAGGAAGTTCATTCAGGGATTCTCATCCATTGCCGTTCCACTCACAGCACTGACCAAGAAAAATGTGAAATTTGTTTGGAGCGAGGAGTGTCAGAAGAGCTTCGATACTTTGAAGCAAGCTCTTGTCTCAGCACCAGTTTTGGCCATGCCATCAGGGCCCGGCGAGTTTGTCCTTTATACCGATGCTTCGAAGCTTGGTTTAGGTGCAGTTTTGATGCAGCATGGGAGAGTGATAGCGTATGCTTCTCGACAGCTGAAAATCCATGAGAAGAATTACCCTACCCATGATCTAGAGTTAGCGGCCGTAGTTTTTGTCTTGAAGATTTGGAGGCACTATCTGTATGGAGAGAAGTGTCAGATCTTTACCGACCATAAGAGCCTCAAGTATTTCTTTACGCAGAAGGAGCTGAACATGCGTCAGAGGCGTTGGTTAGAGCTTGTGAAATACTACGATTGTGACATTAGCTACCACCCAGGTAAAGCTAATGTAGTTGCGGATGCTGTGAGCAGGAAAGTCGCAGTGATGGCTCATTTGACGATGCAGAAACCTCTTCAGATCGAGATGCAGAGGTTTGATCTTGAGACTTATCCTCGAGGTAGAGTTCCTCGTCTATCTACCTTGACCTTTCAGTCTTCCCTTCTTGACCGTATTCGCAGTGGTCAGTCAGCAGATGAGCAGTTGGCACAGTGGAAGAAGAGAGATGAAGCCAAGGGCAGTGTCTTGTATACAGTCAGCGACGGTATTGTGAGATACCAAGACAGGATGTGGGTTCCTAGCAATGGTTCTATCCGAGCAGATATTCTATCAGAGGCCCACATGTCCCCGAACTCTATTCACCCTGGGAGTACGAAGATGTACAAAGATCTGCAGCTATTGTATTGGTGGCCAGGGATGAAGAAGGACATCAGGCGTTTTGTATCCGAGTGCCTGACTTGCCAGTTAGTGAAGGCCGAGCATCAGAGACCAGCAGGTTTGCTCAAGCCTCTCCCTATTCCCGAGTGGAAGTGGGAGAATGTTACCATGGTCTTTCACGTCTCCATGCTGAGGAAGTACATGGCGAATCCTTCGCATGTCCTGAACTTTGAGCCGTTGCAGCTTACTCCGAACTTATCTTATGAGGAGAGACCCGTGCAGATCCTAGACAGGCAGGAGAAGAAACTTCGGAACAAGTTGGTTAAGCGAGTCAAAGTCAAATGGCTCAACCATTCAGAGGAGGAAGCTACGTGGGAGTCTGAGCCGGAGATGAGAGAGCGTTACCCCGAGTTATTCGGTGAGTTCTAATTTCGAGGACGAAATTTCTTTTAAGGGGGGAAGGATTGTAGAACCCGTAAATCAGTCTACGTTTAAGCCATGCATAATTCTAGATTTCTAAATTTAATTGACTTCATTGCATAATTATTTTAAATGCATTTATTTGAAGTTAATTATTCATTATTTCAGTTCAGTAGTTTGATTTTTAGCATTTCAGTTATTTCAGTGAGGCCGGACTGGAGTTGGAGTTTTGAGATAGAATTTAAGATCCAGAAAATATTTCCAGAAGTTAATTTAGCTAGCAAGTAAGTTCATTTAAGTTAGAAAGGGAGGTTTGAGGATTTAATTTAATTATTTGAGGTGATTAAGAAATGAGCTCATTTAAGTTACTTAATTAAGGGGTTAGCTCACTAAATTATTTAAAGGATTAGTAAGGCTTTCAAGGATTATTAGTTGACTAGATAACAATATTTCCCCTTCATTTTATTGCAATTTTCGGCCCCCATAGTTGCTAGACAATTTAATTGCCAACTCATCAACCTTTTGACCATTCTTTGCATGTAAGTTGTAGGATAATTCTAGGATTTTTAAGAGCACAATTTAATTAAATTAATGGACATATCCTAGGCTAGAAAACAAGCAAAAATCGGCCACTACCTCTAGAAACATCCACCAACTCATTTGATATCAAACTAGAATTCAAAATTTAAAACGAGAAGACTTGGTCTTGGATCTTCCTTATATCTTGCACCCACTTCCCTCACCCTCCTAACCATCTTTTCCCCCCTTTCCTTTTCGAAAATTCAGAGTGAATTCAGACTCATTTTCAGACGTAAAAATCGTGAGGTACATAGCCAAAAAATAAGAGAGAAAAATCGAGAGCAAGGTAAGGTAGAAAAGGAAGCCACTCCGTCTCCTCCGCGCCGTCTCGTCTCTTCTTTTCGTTTTCATTTCAAACGATAACCAGGCATGTCTAGATTCTTTCTAAACCTCAATCAAGTCATATTATCATTTATTTTTCAGTACATGATCATGTTTATTCAAGCAAAAATCGAGATCCATGTCAAAACTTTTGAAAACAACACATGCAGAATTTTTGATATTTCTTGGCAAGCTTCACGTTTTTCTTGGTTTGTGAGTTTCAGGTGATTTGTTCGACTCCAGGCTCCCAAGGCGACCTCAATAAATGTAATAGGATGCATTAGGATCAGATTGGTCCGTTCGTTCAAGCCCCTGGTTGCTGGAAATTCAGAAATGGACAGCAACTTCTCATTTGGTCCATTTGAGTTTCGAGATTCAGCTTGTTGGCAAGGAGGAAGGATCTGATCTTGGCTGCCCTAGGGGCCTATAGCCATGGTTAGATCACTCCTCTAGCATGTCTAAGACGTGACTAAGTCGCCCTTTTGGTGGCTTGGTCCATGGCTCATCGGTTTTTAATAAAAACATCACAATCGCCCCTATGTCCCTTCGGCTCTTACAATTTCAGCATATACGGTTTCGGTTTTGGTTGCTTGGTATGGATCTTGGTTGGCCTATGGCCCATAGCCACGGTTCATACCATGATCCTTTATGTCTAGATCGTGCCATGGTCAATCAAATGGCCTCTGGAACGACGCAAGACATCGATCTAGGCAAAACACTACACACGCATGCACGTTGGTTCTCGGTTGGAGTTTCGGTTGAGTTTGGTGTGACGCGGATTGTGGCTGGCCTAGGGCCCTTAGCCATGGTTCAAATCACTCCTTGGGATGTTGGTAAGAGTCTTTGGTCGGTGGTTCACGCCCCAATGGCCGGTAGTCTCGAAAACAACACAAGATACACGATTGTACAGTTGCTGGAATTTTACAGCAAGTTGCTGTGTCGGTTCGGAGACTCGTTCGAGTTCTTGGTTGGCTTTTAGCCCATGGCCTTGGACTGGACAGTGCCTCATTGAGTTAGGAAGGTCATGTTTTTGACCGTTCGTCATTTGGATCATTTTTGAGGTCGTACGAGAATTTACGGTGCGATGTGCCAAATTGACTCTCGAAAGAGCGTTTCGTGTTTTGGCCTCCATTCCACCTAGATTTCGACCCTGTCATTTTAGGAGCATTATTTTACGATTTTTCAGCGTATTTTAATCATGACTATACGTCGGTTTGGTGTCGGTTCAGGTTGGCTCGGAGTCATGATTAAATGCGAAGTCATTAGGCGTCATAGTCGCATCTTTTGAACTAAATTGCATAGTTGGTCAAGTTTAAGCTATTGCATATTTTTCATGGCACAGTTAGGTTGCAGCAGCCTGGGGACGATCCAATCCAATCCAGTTGGTAAAATTACGGGACATTTTCATTATGCCAGTTAATTATTTGACGTGCATTAAATAGAAAATGATTATTTTTGAGATTTATGCGATATGGCTTGTGGTTCATTCACTATGTGGGAGTGTTATTTTATACGGTCGCCAGTGACCGATCAGTTCAGTATGGTACCACCCGGTCGCCAGTGACCGGCCAGCTCAGTTCAGTTTCAGCCTCCCCGGTAGCCAGTTACCGATCAGTTTAGCTTAGTGCAGGGGCCACAGGCGTAAAACATAATCTCAACAGAAAATTTTACCAGTTATTTCAGTACTGGCTCCAAGGAGCAAACATTTTTTTTTACTGTGATTATCAGTTCAGTTATGCATGTATTATAATTGCTCAGTACAGATTATTTTCAGCATGCCTCTGGACAGGATATGTTAACTCATGCATATTTTAATTCAGATTTTTACTCGTTACCTGCGATATATGCATGCTGAGTCTTTAGGCTCACTAGACTTGATTGTTGTAGGTACTGATGAGGCCAGGGCCGAGGGCGGGTACCAGTGAGCCAGCTTGGGTCGGCAGTAGTGGCACCCGAGGACCTCAGAGCAGCAGTTGTTATTTTATTCCGCAAACATTTTATCAGTCGTTGGATATTTTTTTTAAATTGTGATTTTTGGCAAACTTTATTTTCTTCCGCTGCAATATTTTGAAATATTGAACTTGTTTCACCAGTGATTTTATGAATGAGGCCACTTAAGTTCTTTTAAAAAGAAAATTTTTAATTTTCCGCAAATTTTCAAGCAAGAAGTTGAGGGTCTTTGCATATCCTATGTGATCTGATGAAATTATAGTGCGTGGAATCTCTGGCCAGAGTATAGTAAATACGATGCCACTATTTATATGTATCACATAGTTATCGAATTATTATGCAACACTCGATGAACCAATGGTTGCAGATTCGATCGGGATATATGAGATGAAGGGACCGTACTGTACGCTAATCATAATCGACTAGTTCTTGCAGGCACTATCAGTGATACCTAGGGAATCATAGGACGATCTATTAGACTATCTTACTATGATTCGATAGGTTTAATCAGAAATATGATTTCTGACATTCTCATGATCAATTGTTGATGCATAGAATGAGGCAAATTAGGGAAGCCCGAATAAATGATTATGTCCTGAATCACAATGATTTATGAACCCACGGCTCGCTGTATCCCTGAACCATTGAGGGTCACACAAGCACTGAATCATTTGTTCACATTGAGAAAATAAATTCAAAAAGTTGAATTTATATTATAATATAGTAAATTCAAGGAGTTGAATTTATGATAATTAAATTTTGAGAAAATGAATTCAAAGAGTCGAATTTAAGAAATAGTAAATTCAAGAAATTGAATTTATGAAATTTAGAAAGAATAAATTCAAGGAGTTGAATTTATAAAATTTGAGAATTTAATTTATTAAACACTAATTAATTGTGGCGATAAGAATCAAAACCAGCAGACTGTTAGTTAAAAATCAGTAGACAATATAAAAGCAGGACTAAGTTTTCAGAACTTAGATAACCAGAAGCAGAACCTAGTTTGGAATTAGAATAACTTGACGTCTTCTATGCTAGCGGAAGCAGTCTTAAATGTTACCGTTACTTTATCGAGTACAAGTATTTATTGCACCATTAAATGCTGTACTAAGTCATTTAATTCGCTTTACCCATTTTGGTAAGTAACAAGACTGATTGTGTTGAAAGCCTTTTGCAGGATCCATTAAAGGAATAAAGCTGTTTCTTTCAGAAATCAAAAGAGCCGTTTTTTATTAGAGACGTTGGATTCAAGTTATCTATATATATGGATCAAAACCATTTAAAGATGATCGCTGAATATATTATCTATCCAACATTACATTGAGCAACCGCGAATCAATCATCATCTTCTAAGCTCAAACTTGCAGAAAAGCAGTACACGCTTCACATTACATCAGATCTTTGGAGATCATTTTGTACTGCTGTTTCTTCATCTCTTCAAGCAAAACACTTTACCATATTTCGAAGGAGAGTTTGTAAACTGGAAAAAAGTCTTTTCCATAACTTTGTCGTATTGAATCATTTTGTGTTGAGTTACTAAGAGTTTCAGTAGGCAAAAGATAAGCCCTGCTGAAGTGGGTGTGTACAAGTGTTGTACTGTAAAATCCAAAGCCGTTTAATGATACCTTCTGGAAACAGAAGAAGGGGAGACGTAGAAGATTTTATCTTCGAACTTCCAGAAACAACTACTGTTCTATTTCCTACTGCTATTAGTGTTTTTCACCCTACTCCATTGGATCGTTTCCGCACTTACTTTAGTGATCTACTGGAATTACACTCGAACAAAAAAGCTACAATCTCTAACAGGATTCTAGCACCCTTTGAAAAAATCTATCATCAAAGGAAAAGAGTTTATTCACCCCCCTCTAAACTCTACATGGATCCCCAACAAGTGGTATCAAAGCAGATTTCTCTTGTTCTGAAAATTTGCAACAGTTATGGCACATTTTAGCAAGGTTCCCATGTTCTCGAAGGAAGACTTTGATGACTGGAAGATCAGGATGCAAGCTCATCTCGCAGCCCAAGATGATGACATGTGGCATGTCATCACAGAAGGCCCATTAAAGATCTTAAAATCAAATACAGCTATTGCTGTTACTGAAGGAGCACCAAAAATGGTTGAAAAATCAAGAAATGAATGGACTAGAGAAGATAAGAAGAAAGCTAATCTCGACAATGTTGCGAAGAATATTCTTTATAAAACTCTTGATAAGAACACCTTCAGTAAAATCAAGATGTGTTCTACCGCAAAAGAAATCTGGGAAAAGCTCATTCAAATATGTGAAGGAAATGAGCAGACAAAGGAAAACAAACTGTCTGTAGCAATGAAAAAGTTTGAAAATCTGAAAATGAAGGCTGGTGAAACTTTAAATGAGTTTGATGAACGTTTCAGCAGCCTAGTTAATGAACTAGCAGCCCTTGGTAAAGAGCATAGCAATAGAGAAATAGCACTCAATGTGATGAGAGCTTTACCTAGGGAATGTGATGTCAAAACAATGGCTACGAGAGTTTCTAAAGATCTAAACAAGGAGTTACATGACTTGTTCGCCGATTTAAAAGCATATGAGTTCAAGCTAGAAGTAAGAAGCAGAGAAGAGCCCTCAACAAATCTACCAACCAAGGCTCTTGCTGCCACTGCTGCTACTACTTCTACTGCTGCTGCTGTAGTCATCCCACAAGCAGTACCTGCTACCTTCATTGAGAGTACTTCTGAAATGACTGCTGAAAAGATCAGCAATGATGCTATGTCTCTCTTTGTGAAAAAGTTTTCCAGGTTCATGAAGAAGAATCACCAAGCTTACCAAAATCCTATCGGAACTTCAAGAAGGATTCACCACCTAGTGATATGGCGTGCTTCAATTGTGGAAAGATTGATCACTTTATTGCCGACTGTCCAAAGCCCAAGAAAGATGACCAGAAGAAGAAAGAATACAAAAGGAATGACAAAAAATTAAGAAGAGACCGCAAAGCAATGATTGTTGAAGAGAGCAAATCTAAATGGGCGGATTCTAGTTCTGAGTCATCTGACTCAGAAAATCATTCCAGCGAAAGTGATGCAGAAGAGATCAAATTTCTTATGGCGGATGTTGAACCAAACTCGACATCTGAAGAGGTATTCGACTTTGACTCTGATGAATTTACACGAACTGACTTAATTAAAACACTGCATGACATGGTGGAAGAGTATTCGAGACTTTCTCAATCATTCGAGGAAGTTAAGACTGAAAATCAAAACTTAAAGGATCAAGTCAGTAAGTTCACTTGTTTACAAGAGAATAGCTGCAATGATCTAAAATTTGAGATAAGTAAGTTGAGAACTGAGAATGAAAGAGTAAATGCAGATTACCAAACAATAAGATCTGAAAATCAGAAGATGTCTGTTCTGGTAAATGCATGGAATAAGTCGTCCGTTTCTTTAGAGAAGATGCAAGAATTGCAGAAGCAATCCGGTGACAGAAGTGGTCTCGGATTCAGCAATAATGAAAGCACTTCTGAAACCGGTACCAAGCCAGAACTAGATAAAGGCAAAGGGAAGCACATAATGAAAGAACTTTTGATATAATGTGTTGTACTGGACCAAAGATAACCTTTGGAGATAACTCAAAAGGTAAAACCGTGGGTAAGGGTAAGATTATCCATGGTAACATAACTATCAATGATGTACTACTGGTTGAGAATCTCTGTTATAATTTGATTAGCATTAGTCAACTGTGTGATAATGGTTATTCTGTAGCTTTTCAGAAGCACATATGCACAGTTAAAGATTCTACTGAGCCTACTGTATTAACTTGAAAGAGAGAAGGCAACACTTACAAAGTCTCATGGAACTTAGATCATGCTACTGTTCCTACATGTTTAGTTGTTTCTCTTACTGATAAGCATTGGCTCTGGCACAAGAGATTGAATCATCTGAATTTAAAATCAATCAATAATCTCAAGAAGCAGGACATAGTTGATGGTTTGCCTGATATTAATTTTGTGAAGAATCATGTTTGTTCTGCATGTCAGCTTGGAAAACAGATCAGATCCAGCTTCAAGAACAGAGGTAGTAAATCAACTTCAAGGTGTTTGGAATTATTGTATATGGACTTATTTGGTCCAATCCCTATCATGAGCTTAGGGGGAATGAATTACACCCTTGTTGTTATTGATGATTTCTCTAGATTGACTTGGGTAATATTTCTTGCTGGAAAAGATCAAACCAGTAATCTCTTGATCAAGCTTCTGAAAAAGATTCAAAATGAAAAATCGTCCTCTATTGTTATAATCAGAAGTGATCGGGGTACTGAGTTCACTAACAAATTCTTGAGTTGTACTTAGATGAACATGGCATACATCATGAATATTCAGTTGCCAGAACGCCTCAACAGAACGGAGTAGCTGAGAGGAGAAACAGAACTCTTAAAGAAGCTGCTAGAACTATGCTAGCAGATGCAGATATCTCTCAGCGCTTCTGGGCAGAAGCAATCAACACTGCATGTTACACGTAAAACAGAATCATGATCAACAAAAGGCATAATCAGACTCCTTATGAGATATGGAAAGGGAGTAAGCCTAATGTATCTTATTTCCATGTGTTTGGTTGCAAATGCTTTGCACTCAATAATGGTAAAAGCTATTTAACATCATTTGATTCAAAATCAGATGCTGTACTATTTCTTGGTTACTCTGCTGTGAGCAAAGCTTTCAGAATCTTCAACAATAGAACTATCAATGTTGAAGAATCTGTTCATGTTGTCTTCGATGAAGACAGCAGTACTCCTAAAATATCTAATATGTCAAATTTAAGTAACAGGTTAGACATGATTCATTTGGAACCAGATAGTGAAGAAGATACAGATCCAAGTATCAAAGATGTTCAAAATCCAGAACCAGACATTCCAATAGTGGAACCAGAAGTACAGACATCAAATTTACCAGTACCAGCAGCTGACACTCCAGAACCTGCTATTGATTCAGCTGAGATCAATCCAATTATATCAAACCAGGAAGAAATCCTTTTAAACCCTTTTATTTGGAGAAAATCACATCCTCCATCTTTGGTCATTGGAAATCCAGCAGCACCATTAAGAATCAGAAGGCAAATGATTAATGAATATATGCATGCTGCTTTTATTTCTCAGGAAGAACCAAAGAAAATTGAAGAAGCTCTCTTGGATCCAAGTTGGATTGAAGCTATGCAAGAAGAACTGAATCAATTCAAAAGGAATGAAGTTTGGTTTCTAGTACCTAGACCATCTCACCAAGCTGTTATTGGAACCCGGTGGGTATTTAGAAACAAACTAAATGAAGAAGGCACAGTGATAAGAAATAAAGCAAGACTGGTGGCTCAAGGTTTCAGACAAGAGGAAGGAATCGATTATGTTGAAACTTTTGCACCAGTAGCAAGGCTAGAAGCTATCAGAATATTCTTGGCCTTTGCTGCTTTTAAGAATTTCAAAGTTTATCAAATGGATATGAAGATTGCCTTCCTAAATGATCTACTACAAGAAGAGGTCTACGTCAAACAGCCTCCAGGTTTTATTGATCACCTCATCTTGTATTTAAATTACACAAACCCTTGTATGGTTTAAAACAGGCACCTAGAGCATGGTATGACAATCTGTCACAATTTCTTATCAACCATGATTTTACTATTGGCACAGTAGACAAGACTTTATTCACTTTAGTCAAAAATAAGCATATTCTATTAGTACAAATTTATGTTGATGACATTATTTTTGGGTCAACTAACCCCAAACTGCGTGCAAAGTTTGCTAAATTGATGCAGATCAGTTTGAAATGAGCATGATGGGAGAATTAACATTCTTCCTAGAACTGCAGATCAAGCAACTTGATACTGGAATTTTTATAAATCAATCTAAGTATACCAAGGAGCTACTGAAAAAGTTTGGTATGGAAGCATGCTCTGCTGCTTCCACCCCAATGAGCTCATCTACCAAGCTTGATAAAGATGAAAGTGGAATTTCAGTAGAGGTAACTCAGTATGGTGGTCTTATTGGCTCACTACTGTATCTTACTGCCAGTAGACCTGACATTCAATTTGCTGTTTGCATTTGTGCAAGATTTCAATCTAACCCCAAGCAATCCCATTATATTGCTGCTAAACGAATTCTGAAGTACTTAAAGGGAACTCCAAATGTCGGCTTATGGTATCCTAATGATTCATCTTTCAATCTTATTGGATATTCAGATGCTGATTATGCAGGTTGCAAACGAGACAGGAAAAGCTCAAGTGGTTTTTGTCAATTCCTTGGTGATAGGCTGATCTCCTGGTTTAGTAAAAAGCAAACTTCCATAGCTACGTCTACTGCAGAAGCAGAATACCTTGCTGCTGGAAGTTGCTGCTCTCAAATACTATGGATGCAACAACAACTCAAAGACTATGGAATTCAAGCCTCTGAATCACCTATCTTCTGTGACAATACCAGTGCCATTGCAATCACGCAAAATCCAGTACTTCATTCCATAACGAAGCACATCGACATCAGACATCATTTTATAAGAGATCATGTGCAGAGAAGGACATTCGTCTGGAATATACTTCTACTGATTTACAAACAGCAGAAATCTTTATAAAACCTCTGCCTGAGAATAAGTTTTCTTATTTTCATAATATATTGGGTTTAATTGACTTAACTTGATTTTATTGTTGTTATTATCTGGTTGAATATTATCAATTTTGTGTTGTTGTACTAACTCTGTTCTCTTTGCAGAAGAATAAAAAGACAACTTACAATAACTACTGATATTTCATTAATCGAAACCAGGTTAAACTAGACAGTTCATCATCTACAGAATCCTGCCACTCAGAAATCAAATTATTCAACTCATGACTCCTAATATTTTTAAAGGACTTTGTGCTGGAAATTTTCTCGAGCAGATGCCATTCCTTCCAAAGCATCATCTGAAGCAGAACTCTATCAGTAGCAAGCTCAGAAACGTGATCAACCTCAAACTCCCGTTTGTACTTTCTTGCTCTTGCCCTTTGAGCAGTAGTAGAAGTCAAACCATTCTGATACACATTCTGCAGTTCCTGCACTTTGAACCATACGGACATGACCTTTATCCAGACATATTCTTCTATGGTTCTCTTCAAAGCTTCCAGATGTGGAAGTGTCTCTGATGTTACCAAGACATGAGTGCTGCTACAAACATCGGAATTGCTTGAATCAGACATATCGATCTATTGTTTTCTTAACAATTGTTGTTATCTTATTTATAGACAGGTTGCATTTAATGATGAAGAAGTTGAAGAGTCTCAAGTCAACCAAACCGTTCTACTGATTTACACAGACTGAGTTTTTCTTACTCATTTTTTATATCATTCATTCAATAAAAGCAGTAGATAAACAAAACATGTCAAAATGAGATTTTTTTTTATTCATAAAACTAGAAGCATTACATTGAGTTTATCTACTAAATTTTTTGATATCAGCAGCTTGAAGTACTTATATGTTGCAAAGTACTTCAGCAGGAACCTATCTAAAGGACTGCTGGGAATACCTCTCTTGGCATGATCGTGGTTCGTGAAAGGGATTATCCCACAGCTTAGTCCTAATAAGAACGAACAATCTCATTGATTGTTCGTATTATAAACCAAGGAATTTCTTCCAAGCCTTCATATCTTGAAAAAGGATGTCTTCAAACATCTGCTTACGAGAGGTTGGACGTTTTCTTTGGGTTCCTCTGCTGATTCTGACTTTGGAGAAGACTCCGAGAGATCACTTGAAGTGCTCATTTATTCTGATTCGATGAAAATATTGAATGATTTAGCTTGTGAATTTGCAGGTATTTATACAGAGTCTTGGGAAGTTGAAGAGACGGCGATTTGACTACACGAATACCAAGATTCATCTATCCGTTCCTCAGAAATCGTATCTTCGCATTTATTAGTTGCATTGATTTAGGGGGAACAGTATCTTAGTTAGACTAAGATTTTCGTGTTTTATTAGTAATAAATAGAATATTTGTCTTTTCGATAAAACAATGTGTCTACTGGTTTCATCAAAGTGCTAAAAAATTTTCAGTACCCTGTCACTTCCAGCAGACGTTATCATAAAACGACAAATTTTCTACTGATTACTTTCAATAACCTTTTGGACAGCTCGCTCTTTTCAAAATTTTTAGTATTGCTGACACCCTCTGCTTAACCTTTCAGTTACTCAACTGCAAACATATTGACACGTGTCCTTATGTTTCACTGACGGCTGTACATTTTTGAATATTAGCCGCCTCTTTCATCTCTTTTCACTTTTACGCTTCCAGTATTCTGATTTACAATTATTGCTTTCTCTTGCAATCATTTTCTCATCTTCTTTACTTACAGCAATGGCCGGAGCTTACACCTGGAATGCTTACCAAGTTAACTTTGTGTCTGTTCTTACTATCAAGGATGAACATCTTCTCAAGATGTTCCAAACTATTGAAAAATCAGGACTCAGGAAATTTTTGGAAGCACCTGCTGTGATTTACAAAACTGCCCTTCTGGATTTTTACGCTAAGGCGACTGTAGAAGAAGGAAAAATTTTGTATTTCCTGGGTGATGCATCCATCTCAATCGATGCTGCTTTGCTTGGATCAACCTTCTTTCTCTCTTCTTCAGGGATCAATGAACTTTCTGATATTTCCAAGGAAGAAATGTCTACTGCTCTGCTGAACTTCTCAGCTTCTGGAGAAGAACTATCTCCGTCCTGTTTTAAGAAGCTGTTGAAGATGGAATTTCAAGTGCTTGCTGATATTGTTGCAAAAGCACTGTTAGTCAAAGCCGGAACGCTCGATCGGCTAACCAAAGAAAAGGTTCAAGTAATGGTAGCCATTACTTCTGAATATAAAGTGGATTGGAGTCGCTTTCTTTTCAAAATAATGAAGGAAATGGTGGTCAGTAGGAGTTCTGGTTTCGCTGTGCAGATAAGTCGAATGCTTAAGGATGCTGGTTTTGCTCTTACTTCTGATTCGGACGCCTCGTACGTCACAATGGCAAATGCTGATAATGTGCTTGCATTAAGACCAAAGCCAACTGTGGCTGAGTTTATTGCTTTGAAAAAGGAAGTGGGAGATACTCAAGCTGAAGCTCTAGCACCTCAAAAGAAAGAGAGAGGAGTCTGCTGCTCCTATTCAACCATATCTGCCACCTACTCCCAGCAAGAAGAAAGATCGCACTATTCTTCTATTCAAGAAGACAGCAGCAATCTTTGAATTGGACACTGTTCCACTGAGGCAGGTGTTTCCAAAAGCTGTTTCTACTGCACCACCGACCATCTCGATCTCTAAACCAATTGCTGTTTTTGCTACCATGACCTCTACTGCTTCAACTGTCAGACCCGTTTCTTGGGTCGTTATTCGTAAATCAACTGCTGGGTCTTCAGCTTTTCGACCCATGATGACTGCCTCATCAACAAGAAAAGGCAAAGAAAAACTTCTTGACGAACCACAATTTTCTGCTGCCAAATCGACTGTTTCTACTGGCATTGCTCTTCATTTGGAAGAAATTGAAATTCTGCAAATGAAGAAATGAGTTTCTTTGATGAATGGCACAAGGTTCGGATATTTCATCCCCTCTCATTTTTCAAAACACGAGGAACTTTTGGAAGATTGGTACAATCTGAGAGAAAGGTCTTTGAATTTGCAAAGACAGAAAATGTATATTAGATCATGGCTTAATTATAAAAGGGAGTAAGCAAGCTATAACCCTAGCCACCAAATGACACAATTTTCTAAAATTCCTCCCCTTCCCTTCTCCAAAATTTCGGCCATCACCTTGATTAACTTCAAGGATTTTTGAGCCGTCTCTCGTTTTAATTAATCTCTACGCAAAACTTCTTTCAAATATTCTAATGCTATTTGAAAATGCAACAAACGATCTAGTCGTGGACTTGATAGGAGGATTAAGGAAATGAGATTTGAAGAAAATTCGTAGGAAATTCATCAAAAGTTATTTCCGCTAACCCCGGAATAGTTGGAGCCGTGTGAATCTTTCACCAAAGATATAAAAGTTTAACTCCCTATGAATGTTTAATTATAAAACCATACGAGTGTCCAAATACATCTTGAATGTCAAGATCTAAAATTTTTAAAACTTCCGCTGCGTTTTGGGCACGAGAAAATCGAGATCTAACAGTGGTATCAGAGCTAGGTTTTTTCTAAATTGTATGGTTTTTGATATTAAATAATTTGTTTCTAATCTCACAAGAAAATTTTTCAGAAAATTGTAGCACCAAAAAAATTATTTTCAGGGGCAGACTGCGCGCAGGGGCAGCCCGCGCAGCGCACAACGTTTTGCGCCGTGCGCGGCGCCTTTACCATGATTCGATGGGTTTAATCAGAAATATGATTTCTGACATTCTCATGATCAATTGTTGATACATAGAATGGGGCAAATTACGGTTAGCCTGAATAAAAGATTATGTCCTGAATCACAATGAGTTGTGAACCCACGGTTAACTATATCCCTGAACCATTGAAGGTCACACAAGCACTGGATCATTTGTTCCCGTTGAGAGAATAAATTCAAGAAGTTGAATTTATAATATTATAATATAGTAAATTCAAAAAGTTGAATTTATAATAATTAATTTTTGAGAAAATGAATTCAAGGAGTTGAATTTATAATATAGTAAATTCAAGAAATTGAATTTATGAAATTTGGAGAAAATAAATTCAAGGATTTGAATTTATAAAATTTGAGAATTTAATTTATTAAACTCAAGATTTGAGTTTATTAAATATTAAATTTTGGATGTGATAAATTCAAATAGTTGAATTTATAATTTAAATATTAAATTCAAATGTTGAATTTATAATTGATTTAATTTATTAAGCTCAAAAGTTGAGTTTATTAAATATTAAATTAAATATAGTAGGAAGTATGTTTAATGGGCTTGTAGGAGTACAATTCCAACATATTAACTAATTAAAGTTCTTAATTGACTTTGATTAATTAATTAAACTAGTTGGACTAGCCTATTTAATTAATCAAGCTCATTAATGTTAATAATGCATATTAGATCATGGCTTAATTATAAAAAGGAGTAAGCAAGCTATAACCCTAGCCACCAAATGATACAATTTTCTAAAATTCCTCCCCTTCCCTTCTCCAAAATTTCGGCCATCACCTTGATTAACTTCAAGGATTTTTGAGCCGTCTCTCGTTTTAATTAATCTCTACGCAAAACTTCTTTCAAATATTCTAATGCTATTTGAAAATGCAACAAACGATCTAGTCGTGGACTTGATAGGAGGATTAAAGAAATGAGATTTGAAGAAAATTCGTAGGAAATTCATCAAAAGTTATTTCCGCTAACCCCGGAATAGTTGGAGCAGTGTGAATCTTTCACCAAAGATATAAAAGTTTAACTCCCTATGAATGTTTAATTATAAAACCATACGAGTGTCCAAATACATCTTGAATGTCAAGATCTAAAATTTTTAAAACTTCCGCTGCGTTTTGGGCACGAGAAAATCGAGATCTAACAGTGGTATCAGAGCTAGGTTTTTTCTAAATTGTATGGTTTTTGATATTGAATAATTTGTTTCTAATCTCACAAGAAAATTTTTCAGAAAATTGTAGCACCAAAAAAATTATTTTCAGGGGCAGACTGCGCGCAGGGGCAGCCCGCGCAGCGCACAATGTTTTGCGCCGTGCGCGGTGCCTTTACCATGATTCGATGGGTTTAATCAGAATGATTTCTGACATTCTCATGATCAATTGTTGATACATAGAATGGGGCAAATTACGGTTAGCCTGAATAAAAGATTATGTCATGAATCACAATGAGTTGTGAACCCACGGTTAACTATATCCCTGAACCATTGAAGGTCACACAAGCACTGGATCATTTGTTCCCGTTGAGAGAATAAATTCAAAAAGTTGAATTTATAATATTATAATATAGTAAATTCAAAGAGTTGACGATGATGTTTTGCTTCAAATTTCTATTTTGTTTTTGAAATAAAAAAAAATTCTTAATAAAACCCTTGATTATGACACGCAACCAACTTCCAAGTAATTATCCGAATATTATATACTTTGTGCGATTAGTTCTATGTTCATTAATTCATATTAAATAAATAATAAATTTTAAGAATGTTTTGTTCCATTAGTCCGAATATTACATATTTTGTGCCATTAGTTCTATATTCATTCATTCAAAAATTATTAAATGGGTTCAATAAACTTGAATTCACAAATGTGAACACAAATTTTGATTTATTCTTTTTTCTGTTCTTCTTTTTGATTTACCTGTGAATATAATCTGTAAATTAAACGTCATATTACAATAGAAAATTTCAAATTTTGAATACGTTGAATTAAGTAATTAAATTCCTCATTTTCCACTCTTTTTCTTAAATTAAAGAACTCTAATTATCTTAACATATATTTATTTATTCCATTAATATTAAAAAATAATTTTTAAATAATTCAGCTCAATAATATTTAATTTTCACTTAAAAGATAAAGAAAATAATGAAATGAAATAGATTAAAAAATGCGAAAAATGATTAACCTGTAGAAAAGTGTAGCTGGAGGGTACTCATAATATATTCCAAACGAGAAACCCTCTTCATCCAACGATTCAAATATAGTTTTCTGCGGATACCCTTCGATCAAATGCTTTGTATCATTACTTGTAGCCCCATGCGACGTGGCCGAGTGCACAAACAGCCGGTTCGGCTGAGTCGAGGCTGGCACGGCTGCGAACCACCGGTCGCACACTGCGAACTCCTCCACCAGCTCTTGGTAAACGGGTATATATTCGGGTTTAAACCCGTTCATCACCGTAGTTGACATGCCACTTTGTTTCCTTTCAGCATTCTGGGCAAACCCTTTCATGGTAGGCTGAAGCTGCTGGTCTACTTTCCATTGAACGCCAAATATTTGTTCGTATATGTCTTGAATGGAGTGGCCGGGATCGGGGTCGACGAAGTGTGACCCGGATCCAAAGAAGAGCTGGTCTGAGTCCAGGTTCGTGGTAGATATCGGGTTCGATTCTTGCCCTGTTACGCCATTGATTACGGGGTTCAGGGTTTTCATCCAACCTAGCATGTGATCAAAGGAGCGGTTTTCTTGAACTAACACGACGATTGTTTTGATCGGGGAGTTTAAGGTTTCAGAAGCCATGATGGGATTTTTTTTTGGTGAGGTTTCTGAAATGGAATGGAGATTGGTTGTTGGGTTCAGGCTTACTTGGCTTATAAGATGGATTTTTGGAAGAGTTTTGCTTGAACAAGAAATTAATAGATATTTTGAAAATTTGTTACTAGCTAGGTGCAAAATTTCCTGCTTAAAGATAGACAATTTTCTAACAATAATAATTTGGTGTTCTGTTTTCAGTTTTCCTTTTGAGTCGGGAGGAGGTTGCTACAATAACTTGGGACCATTTTCAATATAATTGAGCTTTCAAGTACTTTTTAAATTTTGAGCTATATTTCTAATAAGCAATCTTTGTTGTCCTTTCCCAATGAAAACAATATTTAAATCGAAAATTTTAAAGGTGAATTAATGATGTTTGAAATATAAAATGATTTAAAAAATGGAGAGGAAAAAAGTGTTACCCGTAATTTGGATCCTGATCACCGGTGAATTTTATTTTGCCGTCCCTTTTCTAGATTTCCACAATTATGTATATTTATTATTTATTATTTATTTAAGACATGATTTTGTGATTTTATCTCTTTATATAAGGGTGAATTTGTTTTAAATATCTGAAATCAAACTTAATTTTTAATTCAGTCACTGTAAGAAAAAATATGCACTTGCATTCTCTCTAATCCACTAAAAAATGTTTATGTACTCTCTGGACCAACATGTTTTTCATGGATAAAAATCAATATAAACCATTAAAATATAATATTAATAGATAATATTTGAGTATTAACTGTTTTAAATCTGATACAAAAGATAATATTTAAAGTATTAAACTAGAACAAATTTATTGATAACAACATTTATACACATATTTGTGTACCCAAAAATCATATATTAATACTATATATGAAACAGTTGATATTCAGATATCATATATTAGTACTATTTTAATGTTTTGCTATGATTTTCATTTGAAAACACAAATATATCATTAATATCAATACTTATACATGTTTGAGTACTTACTAATCATATATTAGCATCAGATATAAAACAGCTGATACTCAAATATCATATTTTTAAATTTTTTTTTTACTTATTTTCATCCAAGAAAAAACATGTGAGTCAAGAGAGTTCAGAAACATTTTTTGTGGATAAAAGAGTGTGAACACATAATTTTTCTGATAGAAACTAAATACAAACTTTAGTTTGGACGTGGGGATTTAAAGCAAATTTAAATTTTATAAAATACAAGATAAAAAATAAAAACAAAAAAACCATTCAATCAAATTAAAATAACATCAAACAAGAATTTATTCTATTAAGTGCGTCAAATCGACTATATGTATCATACCACTTCATTATACTCACTCCTACTATTTTCTCATATATATTCAGATAATACCCAACATTCTTAATAATTGCCATATAAACAAAAATGTTAAATATGTTGAAAATAAGAGTTTCAAATATTGAAATTTAGTGTGTGATAATATATTTATCTTTGGATTATTTTCAAAAAAAATATATAAATATGTCTCTCAATTTATGAAGAAAAACACAATTGAGTGGAGAAAATTTTATAAAGTTTGTAGTTTAATATATTTTGTGAGTTTGAGATTTTTATTTTTTATCGTAAATTTTTATTTTTAATACGTTATCAGCACGATACTCGAAGGTTCTACATATTTTTCCAAGTTTCAAAACACAAAAAAAAAATTAACAATATTCAAAAGTAAGAATATTTATTTTATTTTTTATTTATTTTTATTGTGTATATATATAATATCATGTTATTATATAAAATGAGTTTATGACACTTCATTATAATAACATGATGTGATTATATTTTTGTATTGTTTTTATATATTTTTATTGTGTTATTATTTATTTATTGTATATATATATTTGAATAATATCATGTTATTATATAAAAAGAGTCTATGACACATCATCATAATAACGTGATGTGATTATTTCACAGTTTATATATTTTTATTGTGTTATATAATAATTATATATATATATATATATTTGTATAATGTCAAGTATTATATAAAAGGAGTCCCTGACACCTCATTATAATAATATGATATGATATATGTAATTATTTAAACACGATTAACATTATATACATCATATTATTACCATAAAATTATACAGATACATACATTTATTTTTTTAAGATTTTGTCACTAGTAGAAAAATCGGTTTTTACTTCGCGTATTCAATGAAGTAATAAGGTAGTTAATTGCCGAAGTATATGGACGTGAAGTAATAGATGTACCTTTTACTTCGCATAATAACCGAAGTTGTATGATTGAAATTACTGAAGTCTTTGGCCGATTTTTGAAGGAAAACCGGTCCAGAATTGGACCAGTGCCGAAGTAAGAAATGTGTTTTACTTCATCGATTTTTGTAAATAGTGAAGTAATAGATATATATAACTTTGTCTTAATTATTATTTAGCGAAGTAGTTTATAATAATTTACTTCACAATTTACAATGAGTGACGAAGTAATTCATCTGAAAGACTTCATAGTTATGTATTTTAGTGAAGTAATAGACGCAAACAACTTCAAAATTTATCCTATTTGTTGAAGTAAATATAATCTATAACTTCAGCATTTATCCTATTTGTTGAAGCATTTTATATTATGTTACTTCACAATTTACATTTAGTGACGAAGTAAGTGGTTCGAAACACTTCAATAATTTATATTTTGGTGAAGTAATTGCGCAAAACAACTTCATTTTTACATAACAATTGTGAAGTAAATTAATTCTATCACTTCGTCTGATTTCGTATTGATGAAGTAATTGTTAAAAAAAATTCCCAATATATGACTTAATACACTAATATAATTAAATTCATAAATTATCCATCTAAAAATGATGAATATCCACGAATCCACAATTACATATTCATCAATCCACAAATAATCCAAAAATATATCCACAAAACCAAAAGTATATCCAAAAATCCACAATGACAAACAAAATATTTATCCTAACATACATCATCCATTTAAGCACCTACATAGGAGTAGACAAATTCACTCCATTCACTTCTGACCTCATCATATTGAGATTGGTCGTAATATTGGTTCTTGATGAATCCTGCAAACTGAAATTTAAAAAAAAATACATTAGATTCTTCTATTTTAAATAAAAATCGACAGATATATATTTAAAAAGTATTTAAATTGATTGAATCTGAACATATTACATACTCTCTGTAGATACAACAAAGGAAAATCCACGAAGAATAGAGCATCTGCAGCCCACAATCTTTCAAAATTCTCGAGAGTTGAGCAAACTTAGGTTACCTTATCAGGCTTCGATGCACCAGAAGTGACGCCGATTGTGATAGGACCGTCTGGTAGCCAGTTCTCTTTCTCTACCAACTCACCATGCTGTCAAATGCAACTTTAAAATGTTAGAAATAAAAGAACATATTTTGTTATTAGATTTGATTGTTTTAGTTTATTTTTTACATGATTAAATCTTAAGTTATGCATTCTCTCACTAAATTTGAACATAAAACATGAAAGAATGCTTGTGCACCAGATAGATGATAACGAGATCGAATGGTCAGTAGAAGCGTACGTACATTTAACTTGTAACTTATTTTGTTTCCGGGACCTATCCTTTTCTCGTTGTCGACCCAGTAAGAAGGGATTCCACGCTCCTCTGCAATTTCTTGAAGATGCGAAGTGTTGCTTGAGTTCCAACCACCAACGACCAGTATAAGATCCAGTCACCAAAACAGAGTCGCTGGAGATAAAAACTCTACGGATCTTCAAAATCATATCAAGGACAAAAAAGTAGGTATGATATATTTAGAAAAAGGAGAGAGAATTTACTTGAGTTGCATCGCAAATAGTATTGAAACTTATGAATTGGTTGTTAAGATTTCCACTCCAAACTTGCGCATCACGGTTCTCTCGACTAATTTTCCTGTACGATAAAAGACCAACATCAATTCACATGCCACACAATACTAACATGTTGAGAAACTAAGACACTGGTTTGTAACTAACCAATCTCCTCTGTTTCACCCTTCAACATCGTTGTTTGATTTGCAACACCAACTTTTACAAGGTCTACGTCTGGATCAAAACCCTTGGACACAACATATTTAATTTCTGCAAAGGAAACAATCTCTGCAAATCTGAATACAGAAAATAAAGTTCAACTTCAGCAACATAAGATGCTCAGCTTACCTCGAGAAACGCATCCTTGGATGACGAGGATCCATCGAGCTCGCCATTCAAAATATAATCACATACATATGTTGCCTGTAATTATTACAGCATTTATAAAGTCACAACCACATGTAAACTACTTCTACACCAATCTTTTTTAATTGAAAACATCCGTGGTCGATTGACAAAGAATATAGTCAAAATGAAGCACAAAATTAAGCTTACTTCTGCCATATTCTTTACAGGGAAATATGAACGGCTGAGGTTTAGTTAGAATGCAATGTTTAGTTACGTTAAGTGGAATGGTTTGTCACCTCGCCGCCATTTTCGAGTTTGGAGAGCTCTGCAACTGCTCTTTTTCCACAACCCTGCAGAATAACAATAGAAATGAGATATACGGGCGTGAATTTCTCCGTAAAAAACGAATCTATTAAATAAACGAAGAAAAGAATCGTAAAAAATTTGGAACTATTCAGGATTCAACAATATAGAAGAAATCACTCAAAATGCAAAGGAAACGAAACAAACTCGTTTCTAGCAGATTCTTCAGGGAAAAGGAGTCATAGAGGACTAAAGAAAAACCTGAAACTTCGGGTTTCGTTTTTGTGAACTCTTGTCATTGCTCCGACGAAAAGCACGAGCAGCAGCAAAGAAAACAGAGACCGCAGCCATTTTTCCGAAGCTCCCATTGCCATTACGCCGACTTTTTCTAAACTCTCTTCCTCTTGCTCTCTGTGTTTTAGTGTGAAAAAAGAAAGCTGAAAAGAGGAGGGAGAACTTTGAGAGAGATGAATTCAGGCGAGGGAGAATGAAGAAGAACATTAACCCACACCTAACGGCTTCAGCTCTTTTATACACTGCGACACTTGTAAAAGGTTAATTTTGAAGCAAACAGATCAGCGACGGCGACGGCTTTTAAAACCCCGTCGCTAATAGCGACAAATTTTTAAAACACCGTCGCTGAGTAAATCGGCGACGGTTAATAACAGTCGCTGTTAGCGACGGTTAACAACCGTCGCTAAATGTTTATATTTTATTTTCCTTTGTTAATCTGCGCGGTTCATCTTATTACTTCAGCATGAACTTATTTTTCTTATTTTTTTACTTCATCAACATTGATATGCCGAAGTAAAATATAATAAAAAAAATATAGTGAAGCCCGTGTTTTTAAACATCCGAAGTAAAATATTATTTTACTTCACTTGTGTTATTACTGAAGTTATTGGTAATGTATTATTTTGTAATTTATTATTGCCGAAGTAAAGCCTGCCGAAGTAAAATCCGATTTTTCTACTAGTGTGTAAACGGTGATAAACAGCTATTTTTTGTCCTATAAATATGATTTTACAAACACATTCAATCACTCCAAACTTACTATTCCTTCCTAAATTTTTTCTTTCATCAATTTTTCGAAGAAGAAGAAGAAGATTCTTTCAAGATTATTTTGTATAAATATTTTGGTCATTATACTCATTAGTCTTGTATTTATCGGAGAATATCCGCCTCACGTTTTTTTTTTTACTTTCAAGAATGCTTGTACTTATAATTTATCTGTTATTTTGTATTGCCATATTAATAGATTTATAACTTAATTAATAAAATGAATCGTTATTTTTATAGTACCACCATGTCAAATTTGACAAAATCGAGTTCTTTGCGCTCGACATTACGAGAAAAAAATTATATGCCATGAACTCTCGATGTAGAAATGTATCTTGAGTCATTGGGTCTAAATGAGACCATTAAAGAAAATGGTATCTCATCATCACAAGAAAAAGCAAAAGCTAGACATTTTTACGTCAACATCTTGATGAAGGATTAAAATGTGAATATCTCTTTGAAAAAGATCTCATGGCTTTATGGAAAGGATTAAAGGAAAGATTTGAATATATAAGAGAAGTTATATTTCTGATACCTCCAGCAGATGGTCAAATGTATGTTTATTATCAACTCGGAATGTATCATTTGCAACATTACTTTCTCAAATAATAAAATTACGGAATCAATTTCTCGATTATACAATTAAGAAAATTAGGCTTGATAATGATGGTGAGTTTACTTCCCAGACTATCAATGATTATTATATGTTAATGAGAATTACTATTGAGCATCCTATTGCTCATGTACATACACAAAATAGATTAGTTGAATCAATGATTAAACGTCTACAACTGATTGTTAGATTAGTGGTTATGAAAACAAAACTATATGTTTCTCTACGGGGACATGCAATTTTACATCCTGTTGCATTTATCTGCATCAGACCAAGTGTATATCATAAATACTCCCCATTGCAGCTTGCCTTTGGTAAAGAACCAAATATTTCTCATTTGAGAATTTTTGTATGTATGGTATATGTGCCTATTGCACCGTCTCAACGAACGAAAATGAGACCTCAAAGAAAGATCGGTATTTATATCGATTATGATAGTCCATCAATCATTCGATATCTTGAGCCTAAACAGGCAACGTGTTTACAACATGTTTTTGCTGATTTTCATTTTAATGAGGAAATATTTCCAATGTTTGGGGGAGAGAAGAAACATATAGAAAAGGAAAGTACATGGTATACATTATCAATATTACATCCAAATCCAAGAATTAAACAATATGAAAAAGATGTACAAAAAAATTGTGCACTTGCAAAAAATAGCAAATCAAATACCAGATGCATTTGCAGACACAAAAAGGGTAACTAAATCATATATACATGCTGTAAATCCCCTTCGCGAATTGAAATTACCAAAAAACAAACTAAAGACACTCATGATGTCATGAAACAATTGAAGCGTCAAAGGCCAATTGGTTTCAAAGATAAAAATCCTCGAAAAATAAAATGCATAGAGAAACACGATGATTACAAAATAGAGAATGATATTCGGGCAGAAATACTTGATGATGAAATTGTTCTGTTAGAACCATAAATTGATGAGAATCTTGAAATTTCTATCAATTATATTAATATTGGAAAAATATGAAACCGAAAGATATAAAAGAAATTGATTAGATATTCTCTTACAATGTGTCATTTGAAATCATAAATGAATGAAGATCATGAACCAAAATCTTTTGGTTTATGTAAAAATCGACAGGACTTGATAAAATGGAAAGGCGTCATCCATGTTGAATTGGATTCGTTAAAGAAACATTACGTTTTTAGACTTATAGTCCTTACACCTGAAGGTGTAAAACCTGTTGGGCACAAATAAATTTTATTCGAAAGCAAAATGAGAAATATAAAATAGTAAGATATAAAGCTCGACTTGTTGCACAAGGTTTTTCTCAAAGGCCTGAAATTTATTATGAAGAAACGTATTCTCCCGTTATGGATGCAATTACGTTTCGGTATTTTATTATTTTGACGGTATCTGAAAATTTAGAAATGCGTCTTATGGATATTGTCACAGCTTACTTATATATATATATATATATATATATATATATATATATATATATATTAAAATCCCTGAAGTATTTAAGATGCCTGAAACAAAAAATTAAAAACCCAAAGAATGTTATTCTGTGAAATTGCAAAGATCATTTTATGTGTTAAAGAAATCCGACCGAATGTGGTATAATTGGCTAAGTGAATACTCAATAAAAAAGGGATGTGTAAATAATTCAATATCCCCTTGCGTTTTCATTAAAAAAAAACAACGTCCAGATGCGTAATTATTGCTGTATATGTTGATGATTTAAACATCATTGGAACGAATAAGAAAATTCGAGAAGTTGTGTTGTACGTGAAGTAAGAATTTGAAATGAAAGACCTTGAAAAAACAAAATGTTGTTTAGGTTTGCAAATTGAACAAAAAAAATTTGGAGTATTTGTTCACCAGTCAAATTATACATAAATGTCCTTAAACATTTTAATATGGATAAATCAAATCCTTTAAGTATTCAATGGTTGTTAGATCATTAAAAATAGAAAATGATCTATTCCTTCCATGTGAAGATGATGATGTTATACTTGGTCCAGAAGTACCATACATAAGTGCTATTGGTGTCCTTATGTATCTTGCAAATTGTACAAGAGCGATATATCTTTTGCTGTAAATTTATTGGCAAGATTTAGCTCATATCCAACAAAGAGACATTGGAACGGAATTAAACATATATTCAGTTATCTACGAGGAAAGACAGACTTGGGACTTTTTTTATTTTTCATGATACCAATCAAAGTATAATTGGTTATGCTGATGCTGATTGCTTATCTGATTCACACAAGACACGTTCCCAAACCGGATATGCATTTACTCGTGGAGGCACTGCAATATCTTGGCGTTTACAAAAACAAACACTCGTAACAACTTCATCAAATCACGCCGAGATTATTGCACTACATGAAGCTAGCCGTGAATGTGTGTGGCTAAAATCAATGACCCAACATATCCAAATCTCATGTGGATTATCATTCGACAAGAAGCATGTGACACTATATGAAGATAATGTTGCAGGTGTTACTCAAATGAAAGAAGGATACATAAAAAACGGCAGAACTAAACATATTCTCCCTAAGTTCTTCGCATTCACCCAAGAGCTTGAGAAAAATTAAGTTATTGATATTCGTTACATCCAATCAATTGAAAACTCATCAGATATCTTCATAAAGGCATTTCCCACGACACTATTCAGAAAGCATATATATAACATTTTGATGTGCAATCTATGAAACTTGTGAACAATCGTTCGTGTTAAGATGAAGGGGAGTTTACGTGACTGCACTCTATTTCTCTTACTATGATTTTTATCCCAATGAGTTTTTCCTAGTAAGATTTTTAACGAGGCAGTATAAAAAAAACGTAACAAAGGCAATCATTGTATCATGATTATCATCATAAGGAGATGTTGAAAATAAGAGTTGTAAATATTGAAAATTAGTGTGTGATGATGTATGTAATGATGTATTTATTTTTGGATTATTTTCAAATAGGTTCTATAAATAGGTCTCTCAATTTAAAAGAAAATTGAGTAGAGAAAATTCTATAAAGTTTGTAGTTTAAGATGCCGCCAAAGGGAGTGGCGATGCCATACGCAAAAAGGAAGAGACTCATAATGGAGGGATTCATATTACTATTATCAATTAGAATAATTTATGGTTGACTTTGGTTATACTAAAAAAATGAAAATAAAGGGTTTTCTTAATAATGATAACTAGTCCATCTCTGTCTTGTTTTACTACTCATTTTTGTGAGTTTGAGATTTTTACTTTTTACCGTAAATTTTTATTTTTAACAAAATATATTTTTATATAAATATTTTTATAGGAAGCACAAACTCTAATCGCACACAACGACCCATGCATCTATACTGTATTGGTTATAACAAACGAGTGCTATAGAATAATATTCTCTCATTGTATCATTATAATTTATATATACTAGCGAACGACGTACATGCGCAACATCGTTCATTAGTGTAAAATAATGACTATTAAGCATATGAATCATGATCATGTTCATTAATATATCAAATTTATTAATAATTTTTTTATATTTTTAAATTATTATTTGGATAAAATAATAAAATCAAATTAAATATGTGATTTATAAAGATAATATGCGAATTTTTGAATTTTTAAAGTGGATTAGATATTTTAGTTATAAGTAAATTATATGAAAAAATATTCTTTATCTAAATGAATATGATATTTTTCGTAAAAATTAATTGGTGTCACAAAGTCAATATACTAAAGGCTTCAACCTTTTTATACTATAGAGTAAATGGTCATAAATGACGATTTCATAGAAAATTATCCTTCTCAAAAAAATATTCTAATGACAAGCTCTATAAAAATTTTTAAACAAATTATTTAATATCATATTTAGTAAATGGTTTCAAGCCATAATATTAATCCTATATATTCGTCTATATGCGATTTTGGTCTATTACATTGTAAAATTTTAGTTTCAGTATGTTATTCTTATTATTAATTTTTTATTCTAATTTTAGTTTTTTTTATATAGCATTGATGTGACACTTATGTGACATCTATGTAGTTTCGACATGATGCTGACGTGTAGATGTTAAATTGACATTTTCAATTAAAAAAAATAAAATTATCACCTAAAGATGAAGTAAAATTGAAAAATATAAAAAGCTAAGATTAAAAGAATCAAATATATAAGATCAAATTTGTGGTTTTATCTTATTATTTTAGAAAGCATATAACACGTGGATAATCCTAGCCTCTGATAATAGTTTCGCGCGTGCTGTAATACGTAATTGGAGTTCGTGGTGTTGGTTATGAGTACAACACGTAGGGGGAACTCCAACCGATTTCTTATAAATCTTAAAACTTTATCCCGTACGTCACTTGATTAATATGATATGACTAATAGATTTAATGATTTTTATAAAAAAATTAGATGTATTTAATCAAGATTCTTTTTATATTATATAGAAGTCCAAGATGTATTCAAAATACATTTTCATAATATTTTAAAAAATAAAGTGATATTCAATATTGATTTTTAAAACAATATAAAAGTTTAGATATATTCTAATTTTCAATAGATTTTTAATAATATCACTTTACAAAAATACATGCATAGATATTATTTTCTTTTAAACCAAGCATGCAACACTTCTTTTAGCATTTAACATTTCCCATCATAAAATTCCATATTCTTTCAAAATAAACATTTTAACATTCATTAAGGCATTCAGAACAATGTCAGGACTCCTAATATTTTTCAGTTGTAAAATGAACGTTTTGCCGCTGAAACTCTAATTTTCTCAAATTTACCATTAGATCTTAAAACTTCGACCAAAATCTATCCAACCTACCATACACCTTATAACACGCCCATGAATACTTTTTAGACGTAAACTTAAGCCCCTTGACTAAATTCGATATTTGTTCTAAAACTTGAACCGAAGTTCCGATTTTAACCCGAATCAACCCGAAACTCAATCAAACCTTACCAAACTTTCACCATATCTTAATAAAACCTTAAGAACAATTTATCAACCCAATTCAAGCTATTTAGAACCCTCAGAAATGAATAGACACGTGCGGTAAATTTCTGCACTTTTCCATCCAAACCCTAGCCCTAACCAAGTACAAGTTCTTCGATCCTAGTCCTTAACCAACAAGTCCAGACCCTATGCAACCTTCCTAGGACCAATAATGAACCCTAGGGACCCCTCTAGACCAAGCCCTACAGGCCATGCATGCGCATCCCTCAACCTGTGCCCCCCTTCAAGATCGCACGACCGAGCCACATGCCTACCGTCCTTGTCCTTGCACCAGCCTCCCCTCAACCCATCTAGGACCATATGGAAACCCTCTTAGGACCCTTGAACACGCCTCAACAGCAGCACGCTGCCGAACAATTCAAGAAACCAAAAATCAAAATCTAGTTCCCTTAAACCCAAACAAAGCGCACAGCTCTTCTCTTGCCTCGTTCCAGCCCTGAACTGTGCCTCTAAGGACCATTATACCTACTGTAATTTGACCCTCTACCCATCAAAACATGGCAGCCCCTTCATACCATCAAGAGACATCAAGCATCATGCAAGAAAGATCATGTTTTCATGTATAATGCATAAAAACGAAAATAAAAGAAGGGACATAAGATTTTTCATGCAACAAATATATTCACACATAGTATGGTATGAATGATGAGAAAAGAAGGAATAAGACGTATCTTTTCATGATTCGCGCACGAATAAACAATTCTAGGCGTGAAGGGACGTTGCCGAAGGGAGGGGAAACCTTGTTGTGTATATCCTCTTTAAAACCGATGCGAATTGCTTCTAAACGTGTAGGTGTGAATGTGTGTGTGGTAGGGAGAGAACCCTAGGTTTTTAATTGCTTGAGGTGTGTGGTTTGAAGAGTTTTTGGCTTTGAAAATTCCTAATTTGGTTATAAATAATAAGGTAGAGACTAGGCCCAGTAACCTTAGTATAATAGGCCCGTTATATTGTAGGAGAAAAATCCCGTTTAAGAAAATTTTCGAAAATATTAACCGAGTCTTATAAAAAGTCCTTATTTTCGTCAAAAAATCGTTTGCCGGTTTAAAATACGACTCGACGTGCAAAAAAAATCTCAAAAGACACCATTTTCAAAATTACAAATTAAATATTCCATATATTAATAATTAAAAATAAATATTTAATAAAAATATTTTCCCTTTACAGTCCCTGGTCTCTGTTCCTCGGTCGCGTCTCGAATAACCTTTGAAAACACAGTTTTATGTATTCTGATAGGAAACCATATTTTAAACATGTAATCATGCCTATCATATTTAATTAATACAATTAAATAATTTAATTATATATTTTTATTTTTCCTAGATTTGCATGCTGTTGGATTGCGTTATCGCATTTTGGACCTTACAATTCCCCCTTCCTTAAATGAAATTTCTTCCTCGAAAATTAAGACTCACCGAATAACTACGGGTAACGACTCCTCATGTCGGTCTCATTTTCTAAAATAGCTTCCTCCTCAAAATTATTTAGCCATTTGACTTTGACCATATGAATGACTTTATTCCGGAGCCTTCTTTCTTACCTATCCAGAATCTGCGTAGGCCTTTCCTCGTATGACATATTTGGAGTCAACTGCAGAGGTTCATAATTCAGTAAATGTGAATGATTCGAAATGTAATTTCGCAGTATCGAGATATGGAACACATTATGCACTCCAGTCAGCATCAGTGGCAACGCCACTCTATAAGCTAATATTCCAATCTTCTCTAGAACCTCACACGGTCCTATGAACCTAGGACTGAGTTTGCCTTTCTTGTCAAATCGCATAACACCCTTCATGGGTGCTATCTTCACAAACACATGGTCACCTATGCTGCATGATTTGAAAACGTAAAGTTAAATGGCATTATGTTTAAATTTACATGATAAATGATTTTTATGATTGAACCTACATTGGTGCATAATTTTTTTCTGTATGCTAAAAGAATATACGCTTTATAATTTTTGTACATGTTATGATATGAAATAAGAAATTATATGATTTCCTTACATGCTGGCTATGTGGTGGAATTGGACATGTTTAAGAAAATGGTTAACGGGCCTTAGAAAATGTCGAAAATGATTTGAACATAGTTGATTTGGTGGGTATTAGTTAAGTAAATTTTAGGGAATTACACATAAGTAATAATGATACGAAGACTGCGATGATCATTGCAAGTAAAAAAATGTATAATTTGGGATGTTACGTTTCGATGAGAAGTTAATATCGGTTATGAGAATTGATTTTTGGGTAAATACGCCTAAAATTATTGAAAATTATGTTATGGGAAACCTATAGAATGGAAATAGGAATACCAAGTACTTATGGATTAATTGTGGAATTTCGAAATTTAGAACCAATTGGATAATTTTTGAAGAAATTAAGAATTGATTTTTGCAATTGTTAAGGAATTTGAGGACTAGTTTAGCAATAAGTGAGAATGAAACACTACAAAAAAATACTCTTACAGAAGCGGTTTTTTTCAATTTTAAGAGCGATTTTTAACCGCTCAACACTTTTACCACCGGTTGCAAAATCGCTCCTCTTGTTGATGCCCTTATATCTTATAGAAATGGTTTTTTCAACCAGTGGTACAAGTCGAAGAACCAATTCTATTGTTCATTTTAGGTGTGGTTTGATAATGCTCGTACCTGTCACGCGTATTTACAACAGTTTCGAACCGCTTTTGTAATTGTGTATTTAGGAACCATTTCAAAGTGTTCTAAAAGGAGTGGAGTGTAAGAACAGTCTTTCACCGTTCCTACATGCCATGGATATAAGACCGATTTGCAACTGCTATTGATGTTGGCAATTAAAGTACGGTTTGAAAAGAGTGAGGTGTAAGAACGGTCGTTCACCGATCCTACGCGCCATCAATATAAGAGTGTTTTGCAACTGCTATTGATGGTAGCAACTGAAGAGTGGTTTGACACCGATCATACACGTCGTGCATATCAAAACTTTAAGACTGATTGCAAATCACTCCTATATCTCATCGATCTAGGAGCAATAATATAGGACCTATTAGATGTCAAACCGCTTTGGAAACAGTTGGCAATAAGAATGGTTTTCCTCCGTTCATATACGTTGTCGATACAAGAGTAGTTTTCAACCATTTCTAAAAATATGAATTTACGAGCAGTTGTAAACCACTTTTTGCAGAGATACTGGATGCAGGAACTTCTTGGAACCGTTCCTCAAGCCAAGAATATTAGAACGGTTTCCAATCATTCTTGAAATTAATAATTTTAAAAACGCTTCCAAACCAATCATGTGGCGATAAACTTGGAGCAATTTAGGACCGTTTTCAACCAGTGAATTTAAGAGTTGTTTCAAATCATTCGTGAAACAAAAGAAATAGAAGCAATGTTTGAGTCGATGATTTAAAATGATTTTAATAAAATTATTTGGAATTGCTCCTAAATCCAATTTAGCAATAATTTACTATTTTCCTATATTTTATTGAAAACAAATATACATTATTTCGAAACAATTAATCAACCAATAAAATAGATAAATAAATATTCATCATGTAAACAATAAAAAAACTTCATACTTAATATTTGAATCCACAAAATGAATGCTACCATTAATTAATAAAGTGCTGTTATCCACACAAAATATGGATAATACTCTAATTTCTAATATAAAATAACCAAAAATATTTCAAATTCAAAGGATAAAATAAACTTGTTTTTCAAATTTCTTCTAATCACTGTCCGACTCTGACATTGATGGAGATCTTCGACTTTCATGTGCATTTTGTGTTGTATTTGTCTATTGCTGCATAATATCTGCCATCTAGAAAAAAAATTTAATTTAATGCTATGCATTTATATAATTACTTTAGAATCAATTCATTAATATTCAATATGTGGTTACCTGTGTTGGTAATAATTCTGGCTCACGAGATCCTCCAGCACTTCCAGTTATCATATTTTGAATGACACTTGTTTGTTTTTTTCTTTATTTCGTTTTCGGCCTTCGAAGAAAGAACGATGGAAAAGAATCAACATAAAATATATTATACTGTACAAGAAAACTCAAACAAGTGTACTAAGGTTGAAGAAATTTGGTTCAAAAGAAATTTGGTTCAAAGAGAAATTCGGAGTATGGAAATGTTTATATACTGTGTCGATGAATCATGAATTTGATGTGGGCTCAGGGTTGGTGAGATGAGATTGTATTTGATAATAAGATTTTTTTTTCTCATTTGGATGCTTTAACTAGTACTTCCATTCATGGTCATTAATACCTACTTAATATACAAAAACTATGTTAAAAATATTAATTTGTATTTTAAATATCAATCAGATTAATTCGTCTCAGGGGAAAAAAAAATATGTGAGATAATCTCATAAGAATTCTAATTTTTTTATAAATAGTCTTTAATATTTATTTTTCAAAAATAAAATATTTATACAAAAATTTATGTGTTCCTAAATACACGTGAGGAACCAAGTATGAAACAAATTACATTAATCTATAAATTTCCAAATCGATCAAGATTCAAGAAAACCGTATAACCATGTAAGGAAGGAGCTACAAATTTGGTAGAGCAAGAAGTAAACACAAGCAAAAAAATAAATTTGATACCCCAGGTGTAGAACCCGTAAATTGGACTACGTATAAGCCATGCATATTCTTAGTATTTAAATTAAAATGATTTTTCAGTGCAGGAGTATTTAAATTCTTTTCTTTAAACTTAAGTATTTATTCAGTAGTTTAAGTGCTATCTTTTCAGATAAATACGCGAGGCCGGACCGGAGATGGAGATTAGAGATAAGATTAATAATAAGAAAATATTCCTAAATTTAATTTAAGCCAATAAATAATTTATTTTAATGATAAAGAATGTTTTAGGATTTTATTTAATTAATTAGACTTAAGTTATTAATTAATTCTTTATGCTCATTAATTAATTAAAAGCCTAAATTAAAGTGTATTAATAATGGGAATAAACTAATCTAGGCCTAATATACTAAAGAGATTATAACCTAACATCTTCATAGTAAATTGTTAGACAAAATCTTACCATGCAAACTCGTGACCACAATTTAATTTATTAAAATTCATAATAAGTGTTTAAATCTTAAGCCTTTAAAACACATGATTTATTCAACAATTTCACCTTGCTTTTAGGTAGCAAACTTTCGGCCATTTATGAGCGCATCTACCCCACAATTCACGCACAGTATGGAGAGGAAAGAAAGCATTTGATTTGCAATCAATCCCTTGACTTGCACCTTCCATCTTATCCCTTTGCATGATTCCTTTATCTTTCCTAGTAGTCTCCCTTTCATTCCTTAGCATCTTCCTCCACACCTTACCTTCGAAAATCCCATAGAAATCAGCAGCCATAATCGTGTAATCAGCAGCAAGAAGAACCGAGAACTTGCAGCAGAAAATAATAAGAACAAGCAAGATTCATTTTTGCCATTCAATTATCCCATTCATCTTTCACCTTGCCCTGCATTTCCATAGCACTCTCCCTTCCATTTCCACCGAAATTCAGAGCAGATTCAGTAGGAAAAATCGTGACTTTCATTCAGTAAGAAAGCAAGAGAGTAATACCACTCCGACTCCGCCGCGTCGTATCCGCCGTATCATTTTGTTTGCTTCTAAACAAATTTGCAGGCATGTGTATATTTTCTTTGACTCTTCAATCAAGTCATAATATGATTTTTAAACATTACATGATCATGGTTTGATATCCAAAAACCGAAATTTTTGACAGCACCATTATTGAAAATTCTGCACAGATTTTGTTCCACCTTGTGCTTCACGGTTGTGCATGGTTTTAGTTATTGCAGGGGTGGCTCACGTCCAGGATTTCCAGGCTACATCTAGGATTGATATAGAGTGTATTAAGAAGGGATTTGACCATTGGTTTAAAGCCTCTTTTCCCCCCAGCACTCGAATGGCAGCAACACTTCCCTTAGTGTCATATTGAGTTTCGAATTTGCAGCTTGCTGTCAAGTGGGATGAATCTGATCTTGGCTGCTCCAGGGGCCATAGCCATTGTTAGAACATCTCCTTATGATGTCTAAGACGTGTCCCAAGTCGGCCTTTCAAGGCTTGGTCCATGGTTGCATCGGTTTTCAAATCAAAGAACAAAAAAAATAGCCCCTTCGCCCCTTTGAATTCTGCATGTGTCCCTCGGTTTTGGGTGGTTTGGGATGGACCTCGGTTGGAATCTCGCCTTATCCCTGGTTCACACCATACCCCTTGATGTCTAGATCGTGCCATGGTCAACCAAATGGCCACTGGAAAGGTCCATGACAGCAAACGAAGCAAAACTCCCCAAGCGCGCAGATTACGTTCTCGGCTAGGAGTGTGGTCGTGTTTCTGGTGTGGTTCAGATTGTGGCTGGCCTAGGGCCCTTAGCCATGGTTCAAACCTTTTCTTAGGATGTTGGTAAGAGGTCCTGGTCGGTGGTTTAAGCCCCAATGACCATTGGGCTCGCAACGACGCAAGGGAACCAAAACACCGCTGCTGTAATTTTTGACAGCAAGTGGTCGGCGGTTCAGAGGTGCATTTCGAGGTCTTGGTTGGCTTTTAGCCTATGGCCTTGGACTGGACAGTGCCTCATTGAGTTAGGAAGGTCCACGTTTTGGTCGTTTGTGATTCGGATCATTTTTAGAGGTCGTACGAGAATTTACGGTGCAAGGTGCCAAAATGACTCTCGAAAGAGCGTTTCATGTTTTTGGCCTCCATTCCACGAAAATTCGAGTACTGTAAATTTAGGAGCATTATTTCATTATTTTAGGCGTATTTTAATCATGACTAAGTGATGGTTCGGTGTTGGTTCGGGTTGGTACGGAGTCATGATTAAATACGAAGTCGATAGGCGTAATTGTCTCAGTTTTTGGATTCAATTACAAAGTTTGGTCAAGTTAAATCAATTGCATAATTTTCATGTTAGATTTAAGTCGCAGCGAGCCTGGGAGCGATTCAACCCAATTAGTAAAATTATTACAGGATATTTAATGATGTTATTCAATTATATTACGTGCAAAATATTCATTTTGAGATTTATGCGATATTGCTTGTAGTCACTTTACTGTCATGGGATTATTTACTTCACCCGGTTGCCAGTTACCGGTCAGTTCAGTTTGGTACCATCCAGTCGTCAGTTACCGGTCAGTTCAGTTCAGTTCAGGTGCCACCTGCGTAGACCATAATCTCACCAAGAAAATTATTACAAGTTATTTCATTACAGGGCTCCAAGGAGCAAACATTTTTTACCATGATAGTTTCAGTTCAGTTACGCACGTATTATAATTACTCATGAAATGATATTTTACGTTGCACCTCATGACATGATATTTTCACTTGCACGCGATTTTATTATTTATATACTTGTTATTTACGATATATGCATGCTGAGTCTTTAGACTCACTAGACTTGATTATTGTAGGTACTGATGATGTCGGGACCGAGAACGAGGACCAGTGAGCTAGCTTGGTTCGGCAAGTAGTGGAACCCGAGGATCTCATTTTTTTAGCATTTGTTATTTTCCGAACTCAGGTTTTTATCTGTTGATGAATTATTTAAATTGATACTTTGCAAACATTGAATTATTCCGCTGCTATTTGGAATATTAAACTTTATTTATCAGTTTATCTTATGAATAAGACACTTTAATTAAAAAAAATATTAAATTTTTCCGCAAATTTTCAAACACGAATTTATGGGCCTTTACACCAGGGATGAACCCATCATGATCCAGCCCAAACTCCCGGCCCATCTCTAAGGCCCACAGGTGAATGGCCCATGACAAGCTCAACTATTCTCTTATAAATACCAGGTTTTGAGTGTATGATTATGCATTCAATATATTGTTTTTTCAGCAGCCACCTTAGCTGATCCCCCCATATATCCTCAGTCTCTGACCTTGAGCGTCGAAGGGGCTACGCCAGGACACCCTCCCGGCCCCCTCCTAACGATCTTATTTGTGAGTTCAGGCTCATGGTAATTTCAAAGCCCGCGTCTGGACTAGTGACACTTGCTGGAATCGGACCCTAAATTTCCCATGAGTATCACTTGGCGCCGTCTGTGGGAAAGTTTGAGTTGAGACGTAGGGGTAGGCAAGAAAGGGAATAGAAGAGCTACCTCAGCATCATCACGTCCTCAGAGGGGACCCGAACAATCTCATGTTGAGACAAGACAGGAACAACCGCATCTTGAGACGAAACAGGAACAACCTCGTCAAGAGATAAGAGCCGAACAACCTCGTCAAGAGCCAGGGTCGAGCAACCCCTCCTAATGAAAAGTGGGGAACTTGACCCTGGAGCAGTTGGGTCAACTTATTACCCGGACAGTGAATGAGGCCATGAAGAGGAATCAAGAGTCTATCTTTGCTGAAGGACAAGCCACTCGCCAGGAGCAAGAGGAGAATGCTGAGGTCATCAGAGCAGTGTTGAAGAGACGCAACCCCTCCAAGGTGGGGAGAATCCCGAGATAGAGGAGATGTGGAAGGAGATAAGAATGTTGAGGCAACAATTGGAAAACAGAGCTCCAGTGTCCAAGAAGGAGAGTCCTTTTTTCCCCCGCCATTTTGGAGGAAGGGCTTCCTCCAAGTTTTCGACAATCAAATGTGGGAGAGTACGATGGTCGTACTGACCCAGAAGAACATTTGGGAAGGTTTGAGAACACAGCTCTGTTGCATCAGTATTAAGATGGAGTTAATTGTAAGGTGTTTCTGTGCACGTTGATGAGGTCAGCCCAGCAATGGTTTAACACCTTGCAGCCCAATTCTCTACGATCTTTCGAGGATTTTCTGTTGCTTTCTTGCACAGATTCGCTATCAGCAAGAGGCACCAACAAAATTATTTGAGCTTGTTTGTGATGATGCAGCAATAACTGAAACTCTGCGAGAATTTATTCGGCGTTTCAATGATGCAGCGCTGGATATACCAGATGCTTCCCCTGAAATCATGATAAGTGCCTTTACCCAAGGACTGAGGGGAGGAGAGTTCTTTAAATCCTTGGTCAAGAAACCTCCATCAAGTTATGATGATCTGTTATCTCGGACGGAAAAATATGTAAATCTAGAATGCCCAGCGACACAAGAAATGGAGCAACGACATGGGGGAAGTAGAGTTGAGGGAGCAAAAAGAGGAGGTAGGAAGAGTGCGAGCGAGAAGGAGGAGGATAAAGCTAGGGACAGAAGACAATTCTCATCCCATGTTCCCCTGGATAGAGTCGTGACAAAGATGATGGAGGTGAGGGAGCCCGAGGGAAGGTGGGAGAAGTCGCAAAGGGTTGAGAGCGGTGCTCGATTGCCTTCACAGGACAGACGAGAATGATCCGCATCCGGGAGTCGACCGAGGTCTCGCCCGTCCCCCAGGCGTTGTCAAGGTCCTCCATGGATAAATCAGAGGGTTGGGGAGCAGAAAGGGAAAGGTCGAGGTCAAATTGTCCTTCAGGAGCCCGTCGAGTCGAGGAGGGGAACGATGAGGATAACCACCCTGCGAGAGGAATGATTCATATGATCTCGGGCAGTGCTACTGATGGAGACTCTGGGCGAGCTCGGAAAGCACATGGGAGAAGGTTGGAGAACTTTGCAGACTTACCACAAGACCCCATCATCAGCTTTGGGCCGGAAGACCTCCGAGGCTTTGTGACTCCACATAACGATGCCTTGGTGGTGACGGCCACCATTGCCAATTATGATGTGGCAAGGATTTTTGATAATGGAAGCTCCGTGAATGTCTTGTTCAAGAGCACGTTGGATCAAATGAAGGTGGAAGGATTTGAGTTTGAGCCGTCTCCACCTCGCTGTATGGGTTTGCAGGACACGACATTCCGCCTTTGGGTCAGATTATGCTTCCCCTATCCTTGGGGACTGATCCTCGCGGGTAACAAAAATGATAGTGTTCACTGTGGTGGATACCCTTTCAGCGTATAATGGAATTCTAGGACGGCCAGCCCTGAAGGATTTCAAAGCCATTGCCTCCACTTATCATCAGAAGCTTAAGTTTCCTGTGGGAAAAAGAGTTGGAGTCTTGTGCGGAGACCAAAAAGTCAAGCGTCGGTGTTATGAAGGGGTAGTGAGGGAGGAGGGAAAAAGAGCGTGTGTGGAGCTTAACATGATTAGGAAAGGAAGAAGTGGGTAACTTTGTCGTGTGGAGGTACAAGAGGAGCAGAGATGAAAGTTGGAGAATGCGCTGGACAAGGCTCTAATGAGGCTCGGGAACATTTACCACCTTAGAGAATATTAATCTTGACTTGAATTTTGGTGTATTTCGTTTCTGAATTTGTCTTATGTTATCAGTTGAAATTTAATAAAGCCAGGTTCTTATATTAAGTTTGTGGATGTTGTTGTATTGTGAGGATGAATGAATTAAATATTCCTCCTAAGGCATCGCCTAGTAGAGGAGCAGAATTTGTCCAGAGAAAAATTAAATTTCCTGCTAAGACGTCGCCTAGCAGAGGAGGAGAGTGGAGGAAAAGAATTTTATTTTCCTGCTAAGGCATCGCCTAGCAGAGGAGCAGAGTTAGGGATGAGAAAAATTTTATCTTCCTGCTATGACATCGTCTAGCAGAGGAGCAGAGTGGGGAGGAAAAATTCTATTTTCTGCTAAAGCATCGCCTAGAAGAGGAGCAAAGTGACGAAGGAGAAAAATTTTATTTTCCCGCTAGGCATCGCCTAGCAGAGGAGCAGAGTTTGGGGAGAAAAATGTTATTTTCCTGCTATGGCGTCGCCTAACAGAGGAGTTAGGGGTGAGGGTGGGGAGAGTCTTATTTTCCTGCTAAAGCACCGCTAGTAGAGGAGCAGAGTTGGAAAGAGAAAATTTCATTTTCCTGCTAGGCATCGCTTAGCAGAGGAGCAGATTTAGGAAGGAGAAAATTTTATATTCTGTTATGGCATCGCCTAGTAGAGAAGCAGAGTGGGGAGGAGAAAATTCTATTTTCTGCTAAGGCATCGCCTAGCAGAGGAGCAGAGTGAGGAAGGAGAAAAATTTTATTTTCCTGCTAAGGCATCGCCTAGCAGAGGAGCAGAGTTTTGGGAGGAAAAATGTTATTTCCTGCTATGGCGTCGCCTAACAGAGGAGTTAGGGGTGAGGTGGAGAGTCTTTATTTCCTGCTAAGGCACCGTATAGAAAGGAGCAGAGTTGGGAAAGAGAAAAATTTTATTTTTCTGCTAAGACACGCCTAGCAGAGGACCAGGTTAGGGGGGAGAAAAATTTTTCTGCTATGGCATCGCTAGCAGAGGAGCAGAGTGAGGAGGAGGAAAAATTCTATTTTTTGCTAAGGCACGCCTAGCGAGGAGCAGAGTGGGAGGAAATTTTTTTTTCCTGCTAGGCATCGCATGGCAGAGGAGTTAGAAGGTGAGGGTGGAGAATTTATTTTT